>NW_028126745.1:0-45289 GCF_965231255.1 Vanellus vanellus
TGCCCCCAGACAATTTGGCCCTCTCTGCTTTCCTGCGGACTCCATCCTCAAAAGCACCTGTTTTCGCTTTCGGCAGCCTCCGGAGCAAAAAAAGACAAACGGCCAGCTTTTGCTGCCTCAGCAAAGGTGCCAGCGGGGAAAAGTAATGCTGGTTCTCACTGCCTCCTGGAACCCTTTCAAATGCCACAGACAATTTGGCCCTCTCTGCTTTCCTGCGGACTCCATCCTCAAAAGCACCTGTTTTCGCTTTCGGCAGCCTCCGGAGCAAAAAAGACAAACGTCCAGCTTTTGCTGCCACAGCAAAGGTGCCAGCGGGGAAAAGTAATGCTGGTTCTCACTGCCTCCTGGAACCCTTTCAAATGCCACAGACAATTTGGCCCTCTCTGCTTTCCTGCGGACTCCATCCTCAAAAGCACCTGTTTTCGCTTTCGGCAGCCTCCGGAGCAAAAAAAGACAAACGTCCAGCTTTTGCTGCCACAGCAAAGGTGCCAGTGGGGAAAAGTAATGCTGGTTCTCACTGCCTCCTGGAACCCTTTCAAATGCCCCTGACAATTTGGCCCTCTCTGCTTTCCTGCGGACTCTATCCTCAAAAGCGACTTTTTTCACTTTTGGCGCCCTCCGGTGGTAAAAAGACAAACGTCCAGCTTTTGCTGCCACAGCAAAGGTGCCAGCGGGGAAAAGTAATGCTGGTTCTCACTGCCTCCTGGAACTCTTTCAAATGCCACAGACAATTTGGCCCTCTCTGCTTTCCTGCGGACTCCATCCTCAAAAGCACCTATTTTCGCTTTCGGCAGCCTCCGGAGCAAAAAAGACAAACGTCCAGCTTTTGCTGCCACAGCAAAGGTGCCAGCGGGGAAAAGTAATGCTGGTTCTCACTGCCTCCTGGAACCCTTTCAAATGCCCCAGACAATTTGGCCCTCTCTGCTTTCCTGTGGACTCCATCCTCAAAAGCACCTGTTTTTCGCTTTCGGCAGCCTCCGGAGCAAAAAAGACAAACGTCCAGCTTTTGCTGCCACAGCAAAGGTGCCAGCGGGGAAAAGTAATGCTGGTTCTCACTGCCTCCTGGAACCCTTTCAAATGCCACAGACAATTTGGCCCTCTCTGCTTTCCTGCGGACTCCATCCTCAAAAGCACCTGTTTTCGCTTTCGGCAGCCTCCGGAGCAAAAAAGACAAACGTCCAGCTTTTGCTGCCACAGCAAAGGTGCCAGCGGGGAAAAGTAATGCTGGTTCTCACTGCCTCCTGGAACCTCTTCAAATGCCACAGACAATTTGGCCCTCTCTGCTTTCCTGCGGACTCCATCCTCAAAAGCACCTGTTTTCGCTTTCGGCAACCTCCGGAGCAAAAAAGACAAACGTCCAGCTTTTGCTGCCACAGCAAAGGTGCCAGCGGGAAAAGTAATGCTGGTTCTCACTGCCTCCTGGAACCCTTTCAAATGCCACAGACAATTTGGCCCTCTCTGCTTTCCTGCGGACTCCATCCTCAAAAGCACCTATTTTTGCTATCGGCGCCCTCCGGAGCAAAAAAGACAAACGTCCAGCTTTTGCTGCCACAGCAAAGGTGCCAGTAGGGAAAAGTAATGCTGGTTCTCACTGCCTCCTGGAACTCCTTCAAATGCCACAGACAATTTGGCCCTCTCTGCTTTCCTGCGGACTCCATCCTCAAAAGCACCTGTTTTCGCTTTCGGCAGCCTCCGGAGCAAAAAAGACAAACGTCCAGCTTTTGCTGCCACAGCAAAGGTGCCAGCGGGGAAAAGTAATGCTGGTTCTCACTGCCTCCTGGAACCCTTTCAAATGCCCCAGACAATTTGGCCCTCTCTGCTTTCCTGCGGACTCCATCCTCAAAAGCACCTGTTTTCGCTTTCGGCAGCCTCCGGAGCAAAAAAGACAAACGTCCAGCTTTTGCTGCCACAGCAAAGGTGCCAGCGGGGAAAAGTAATGCTGGTTCTCACTGCCTCCTGGAACCCTTTCAAATGCCACAGACAATTTGGCCCTCTCTCCTTTCCTGCGGACTCCATCCTCAAAAGAACCTATTTTCCCTTTCGGCGCCCTCCGGAGCAAAAAAGACAAACGTCCAGCTTTTGCTGCCACAGCAAAGGTGCCAGCGGGGAAAAGTAATGCTGGTTCTCACTGCCTCCTGGAACTCTTTCAAATGCCCCTGACAATTTGGCCCTCTCTGCTTTCCTGCGGACTCCATCCTCAAAAGCACCTGTTTTCGCTTTCGGCAGCCTCCGGAGCAAAAAAGACAAACGTCCAGCTTTTGCTGCCACAGCAAAGGTGCCAGCGGGGAAAAGTAATGCTGGTTCTCACTGCCTCCTGGAACTCCTTCAAATGCCACAGACAATTTGGCTCTCTCTGCTTTCCTGCGGACTCCATCCTCAAAAGCACCTGTTTTCGCTTTCGGCAGCCTCCGGAGCAAAAAAGACAAACGTCCAGCTTTTGCTGCCACAGCAAAGGTGCCAGCGGGGAAAAGTAATGCTGGTTCTCACTGCCTCCTGGAACCTCTTCAAATGCCACAGACAATTTGGCCCTCTCTGCTTTCCTGCGGACTCCATCCTCAAAAGCACCTGTTTTCGCTTTCGGCAGCCTCCGGAGCAAAAAAGACAAACGTCCAGCTTTTGCTGCCACAGCAAAGGTGCCAGCGGGGAAAAGTAATGCTGGTTCTCACTGCCTCCTGGAACCCTTTCAAATGCCCCAGACAATTTGGCCCTCTCTGCTTTCCTGCGGACTCCATCCTCAAAAGCACCTGTTTTCGCTTTCGGCAGCCTCCGGAGCAAAAAAGACAAACGTCCAGCTTTTGCTGCCACAGCAAAGGTGCCAGCGGGAAAAGTAATGCTGGTTCTCACTGCCTCCTGGAACCCTTTCAAATGCCACAGACAATTTGGCCCTCTCTGCTTTCCTGCGGACTCCATCCTCAAAAGCACCTGTTTTCGCTTTCGGCAGCCTCCGGAGCAAAAAAGACAAACGTCCAGCTTTTGCTGCCACAGCAAAGGTGCCAGCGGGGAAAAGTAATGCTGGTTCTCACTGCCTCCTGGAACCCTTTCAAATGCCACAGACAATTTGGCCCTCTCTGCTTTCCTGCGGACTCCATCCTCAAAAGCACCTGTTTTCGCTTTCGGCAGCCTCCGGAGCAAAAAAGACAAACGTCCAGCTTTTGCTGCCACAGCAAAGGTGCCAGCGGGGAAAAGTAATGCTGGTTCTCACTGCCTCCTGGAACCCTTTCAAATGCCACAGACAATTTGGCCCTCTCTGCTTTCCTGCGGACTCCATCCTCAAAAGCACCTGTTTTCGCTTTCGGCAGCCTCCGGAGCAAAAAAGACAAACGTCCAGCTTTTGCTGCCACAGCAAAGGTGCCAGCGGGGAAAAGTAATGCTGGTTCTCACTGCCTCCTGGAACCCTTTCAAATGCCCCAGACAATTTGGCCCTCTCTGCTTTCCTGCGGACTCCATCCTCAAAAGCACCTGTTTTCGCTTTCGGCAACCTCCGGAGCAAAAAAAGACAAACGTCCAGCTTTTGCTGCCACAGCAAAGGTGCCAGCGGGGAAAAGTAATGCTGGTTCTCACTGCCTCCTGGAACCCTTTCAAATGCCACAGACAATTTGGCCCTCTCTGCTTTCCTGCGGACTCCATCCTCAAAAGCACCTGTTTTCGCTTTCGGCAGCCTCCGGAGCAAAAAAGACAAACGTCCAGCTTTTGCTGCCACAACAAAGGTGCCAGCGGGGAAAAGTAATGCTGGTTCTCACTGCCTCCTGGAACCCTTTCAAATGCCCCAGACAATTTGGCCCTCTCTGCTTTCCTGCGGACTCCATCCTCAAAAGCACCTGTTTTCGCTTTCGGCAACCTCCGGAGCAAAAAAGACAAACGTCCAGCTTTTGCTGCCACAGCAAAGGTGCCAGCGGGGAAAAGTAATGCTGGTTCTCACTGCCTCCTGGAACCCTTTCAAATGCCACAGACAATTTGGCCCTCTCTGCTTTCCTGCGGACTCCATCCTCAAAAGCACCTGTTTTCGCTTTCGGCAGCCTCCGGAGCAAAAAAGACAAACGTCCAGCTTTTGCTGCCACAGCAAAGGTGCCAGCGGGGAAAAGTAATGCTGGTTCTCACTGCCTCCTGGAACCCTTTCAAATGCCACAGACAATTTGGCCCTCTCTGCTTTCCTGTGGACTCCATCCTCAAAAGCACCTGTTTTCGCTTTCGGCAGCCTCCGGAGCAAAAAAGACAAACGTCCAGCTTTTGCTGCCACAGCAAAGGTGCCAGCGGGGAAAAGTAATGCTGGTTCTCACTGCCTCCTGGAACCCTTTCAAATGCCACAGACAATTTGGCCCTCTCTGCTTTCCTGCGGACTCCATCCTCAAAAGCACCTGTTTTCGCTTTCGGCAGCGTCCGGAGCAAAAAAGACAAACGTCCAGCTTTTGCTGCCACAGCAAAGGTGCCAGCGGGGAAAAGTAATGCTGGTTCTCACTGCCTCCTGGAACCTGTTCAAATGCCACAGACAATTTGGCCCTCTCTGCTTTCCTGCGGACTCCATCCTCAAAAGCACCTGTTTCGCTTTTGGCAACCTCCGGAGCAAAAAAGACAAACGTCCAGCTTTTGCTGCCACAGCAAAGGTGCCAGCGGGGAAAGTAATGCTGGTTCTCACTGCCTCCTGGAACCCTTTCAAATGCCCCAGACAATTAAGCCCTCTCTGCTTTCCTGCGGACTCTATCCTCAAAAGCGCCTTTTTTCACTTTCGGCGCCCTCCGGTGGTAAAAAGACAAACGTCCAGGTTTTGCTGCCACAGCAAAGGTGCCAGCGGGGAAAAGTAATGCTGGTTCTCACTGCCTCCTGGAACCCTTTCAAATGCCCCAGACAATTTGGCCCTCTCTGCTTTCCTGCGGACTCCATCCTCAAAAGCACCTGTTTTCGCTTTCGGCAGCCTCCGGAGCAAAAAAGACAAACGTCCAGCTTTTGCTGCCACAGCAAAGGTGCCAGCGCGGAAAAGTAATGCTGGTTCTCACTGCCTCCTGGAACCCTTTCAAATGCCACAGACAATTTGGCCCTCTCTGCTTTCCTGCGGACTCCATCCTCAAAAGAACCTATTTTCGCTTTCGGCAGCCTCCGGAGCAAAAAAGACAAACGTCCAGCTTTTGCTGCCACAGCAAAGGTGCCAGCGGGGGAAAAGTAATGCTGGTTCTCACTGCCTCCTGGAACCCTTTCAAATGCCCCAGACAATTTGGCCCTCTCTGCTTTCCTGCGGACTCCATCCTCAAAAGCACCTGTTTTCGCTTTCGGCAACCTCCGGAGCAAAAAGACAAACGTCCAGCTTTTGCTGCCCCAGCAAAGGTGCCAGCGGGGAAAAGTAATGCTGGTTCTCACTGCCTCCTGGAACTCCTTCAAATGCCCCAGACAATTTGGCTCTCTCTGCTTTCCTGCGGACTCCATCCTCAAAAGCACCTGTTTTCGCTTTCGGCAGCCTCCGGAGCAAAAAAGACAAACGTCCAGCTTTTGCTGCCACAGCAAACATGCCAGCGGGGAAAAGTAATGCTGGTTCTCACTGCCTCCTGGAACCCTTTCAAATGCCCCAGACAATTTGGCCCTCTCTGCTTTCCTGCGGACTCCATCCTCAAAAGCACCTGTTTTCGCTTTCGGCAACCTCCGGAGCAAAAAAGACAAACGTCCAGCTTTTGCTGCCACAGCAAAGGTGCCAGCGGGAAAAGTAATGCTGGTTCTCACTGCCTCCTGGAACCCTTTCAAATGCCACAGACAATTTGGCCCTCTCTGCTTTCCTGCGGACTCCATCCTCAAAAGCACCTGTTTTCGCTTTCGGCAGCCTCCGGAGCAAAAAAGACAAACGTCCAGCTTTTGCTGCCACAGCAAAGGTGCCAGCGGGGAAAAGTAATGCTGGTTCTCACTGCCTCCTGGAACCTCTTCAAATGCCCCAGACAATTTGGCCCTCTCTGCTTTCCTGCGGACTCCATCCTCAAAAGCACCTGTTTTCGCTTTTGGCAACCTCCGGAGCAAAAAAGACAAACGTCCAGCTTTTGCTGCCACAGCAAAGGTGCCAGCGGGGAAAAGTAATGCTGGTTCTCACTGCCTCCTGGAACCCTTTCAAATGCCACAGACAATTTGGCCCTCTCTGCTTTCCTGCGGACTCCATCCTCAAAAGCACCTGTTTTCGCTTTCGGCAGCCTCCGGAGCAAAAAAGACAAACGTCCAGCTTTTGCTGCCACAGCAAAGGTGCCAGCGCGGAAAAGTAATGCTGGTTCTCACTGCCTCCTGGAACCCTTTCAAATGCCACAGACAATTTGGCCCTCTCTGCTTTCCTGCGGACTCCATCCTCAAAAGAACCTATTTTCGCTTTCGGCAGCCTCCGGAGCAAAAAAGACAAACGTCCAGCTTTTGCTGCCACAGCAAAGGTGCCAGCGGGGAAAAGTAATGCTGGTTCTCACTGCCTCCTGGAACCCTTTCAAATGCCCCAGACAATTTGGCCCTCTCTGCTTTCCTGCGGACTCCATCCTCAAAAGCACCTGTTTTCGCTTTCGGCAACCTCCGGAGCAAAAAAGACAAACGTCCAGCTTTTGCTGCCACAGCAAAGGTGCCAGCGGGGAAAAGTAATGCTGGTTCTCACTGCCTCCTGGAACTCCTTCAAATGCCCCAGACAATTTGGCTCTCTCTGCTTTCCTGCGGACTCCATCCTCAAAAGCACCTGTTTTCGCTTTCGGCAGCCTCCGGAGCAAAAAAGACAAACGTCCAGCTTTTGCTGCCACAGCAAACATGCCAGCGGGGAAAAGTAATGCTGGTTCTCACTGCCTCCTGGAACCCTTTCAAATGCCCCAGACAATTTGGCCCTCTCTGCTTTCCTGCGGACTCCATCCTCAAAAGCACCTGTTTTCGCTTTCGGCAGCCTCCGGAGCAAAAAGACAAACGTCCAGCTTTTGCTGCCACAGCAAAGGTGCCAGCGGGGAAAAGTAATGCTGGTTCTCACTGCCTCCTGGAACCCTTTCAAATGCCACAGACAATTTGGCCCTCTCTGCTTTCCTGCGGACTCCATCCTCAAAAGCACCTGTTTTCGCTTTCGGCAGCCTCCGGAGCAAAAAAGACAAACGTCCAGCTTTTGCTGCCACAGCAAAGGTGCCAGCGGGGAAAAGTAATGCTGGTTCTCACTGCCTCCTGGAACCTCTTCAAATGCCCCAGACAATTTGGCCCTCTCTGCTTTCCTGCGGACTCCATCCTCAAAAGCACCTGTTTTCGCTTTTGGCAACCTCCGGAGCAAAAAAGACAAACGTCCAGCTTTTGCTGCCACAGCAAAGGTGCCAGCGGGGAAAAGTAATGCTGGTTCTCACTGCCTCCTGGAACCCTTTCAAATGCCACAGACAATTTGGCCCTCTCTGCTTTCCTGTGGACTCCATCCTCAAAAGCACCTGTTTTCGCTTTCGGCAGCCTCCGGAGCAAAAAAGACAAACGTCCAGCTTTTGCTGCCACAGCAAAGGTGCCAGCGGGGAAAAGTAATGCTGGTTCTCACTGCCTCCTGGAACCTCTTCAAATGCCCCAGACAATTTGGCCCTCTCTGCTTTCCTGCGGACTCCATCCTCAAAAGCACCTGTTTTCGCTTTTGGCAACCTCCGGAGCAAAAAAGACAAACGTCCAGCTTTTGCTGCCACAGCAAAGGTGCCAGCGGGGAAAAGTAATGCTGGTTCTCACTGCCTCCTGGAACCCTTTCAAATGCCACAGACAATTTGGCCCTCTCTGCTTTCCTGCGGACTCCATCCTCAAAAGCACCTGTTTTCGCTTTCGGCAGCCTCCGGAGCAAAAAAGACAAACGTCCAGCTTTTGCTGCCACAGCAAAGGTGCCAGCGGGAAAAGTAATGCTGGTTCTCACTGCCTCCTGGAACCCTTTCAAATGCCACAGACAATTTGGCCCTCTCTGCTTTCCTGCGGACTCCATCCTCAAAAGCACCTGTTTTCGCTTTCGGCAGCCTCCGGAGCAAAAAAGACAAACGTCCAGCTTTTGCTGCCACAGCAAAGGTGCCAGCGGGGAAAAGTAATGCTGGTTCTCACTGCCTCCTGGAACCCTTTCAAATGCCACAGACAATTTGGCCCTCTCTGCTTTCCTGCGGACTCCATCCTCAAAAGCACCTGTTTTCGCTTTCGGCAGCCTCCGGAGCAAAAAAGACAAACGTCCAGCTTTTGCTGCCACAGCAAAGGTGCCAGCGGGGAAAAGTAATGCTGGTTCTCACTGCCTCCTGGAACCTGTTCAAATGCCCCAGACAATTTGGCCCTCTCTGCTTTCCTGCGGACTCCATCCTCAAAAGCACCTGTTTTCGCTTTCGGCAGTCTCCGGAGCAAAAAAGACAAACGTCCAGCTTTTGCTGCCACAGCAAAGGTGCCAGCGGGGAAAAGTAATGCTGGTTCTCACTGCCTCCTGGAACCCTTTCAAATGCCCCAGACAATTTGGCCCTCTCTGCTTTCCTGCGGACTCCATCCTCAAAAGCACCTGTTTTCGCTTTCGGCAGCCTCCGGAGCAAAAAAGACAAACGTCCAGCTTTTGCTGCCACAGCAAAGGTGCCAGCGGGGAAAAGTAATGCTGGTTCTCACTGCCTCCTGGAACCCTTTCAAATGCCACAGACAATTTGGCCCTCTCTGCTTTCCTGCGGACTCCATCCTCAAAAGCACCTGTTTTCGCTTTCGGCAGCCTCCGGAGCAAAAAAGACAAACGTCCAGCTTTTGCTGCCACAGCAAAGGTGCCAGCGGGGAAAAGTAATGCTGGTTCTCACTGCCTCCTGGAACCTGTTCAAATGCCCCAGACAATTTGGCCCTCTCTGCTTTCCTGCGGACTCCATCCTCAAAAGCACCTGTTTTCGCTTTTGGCAACCTCCGGAGCAAAAAAGACAAACGTCCAGCTTTTGCTGCCACAGCAAAGGTGCCAGCGGGGAAAAGTAATGCTGGTTCTCACTGCCTCCTGGAACCCTTTCAAATGCCCCAGACAATTAAGCCCTCTCTGCTTTCCTGCGGACTCTATCCTCAAAAGCGCCTTTTTTCACTTTCGGCGCCCTCCGGTGGTAAAAAGACAAACGTCCAGGTTTTGCTGCCACAGCAAAGGTGCCAGCGGGGAAAAGTGATGCTGGTTCTCACTGCCTCCTGGAACTCTTTCAAATGCCACAGACAATTTGGCCCTCTCTGCTTTCCTGCGGACTCCATCCTCAAAAGCACCTATTTTCGCTTTCGGCAGCCTCCGGAGCAAAAAAGACAAACGTCCAGCTTTTGCTGCCACAGCAAAGGTGCCAGCGGGGAAAAGTAATGCTGGTTCTCACTGCCTCCTGGAACCCTTTCAAATGCCACAGACAATTTGGCCCTCTCTGCTTTCCTGCGGACTCCATCCTCAAAAGCACCTGTTTTCGCTTTCGGCAGCCTCCGGGCAAAAAAGACAAACGTCCAGCTTTTGCTGCCACAGCAAAGGTGCCAGCGGGGAAAAGTAATGCTGGTTCTCACTGCCTCCTGGAACCTCTTCAAATGCCCCAGACAATTTGGCCCTCTCTGCTTTCCTGCGGACTCCATCCTCAAAAGCACCTGTTTTCGCTTTTGGCAACCTCCGGAGCAAAAAAGACAAACGTCCAGCTTTTGCTGCCACAGCAAAGGTGCCAGCGGGGAAAAGTAATGCTGGTTCTCACTGCCTCCTGGAACCCTTTCAAATGCCACAGACAATTTGGCCCTCTCTGCTTTCCTGCGGACTCCATCCTCAAAAGCACCTGTTTTCGCTTTCGGCAGCCTCCGGAGCAAAAAAGACAAACGTCCAGCTTTTGCTGCCACAGCAAAGGTGCCAGCGGGGAAAAGTAATGCTGGTTCTCACTGCCTCCTGGAACCCTTTCAAATGCCACAGAAAATTTGGCCCTCTCTGCTTTCCTGTGGACTCCATCCTCAAAAGCACCTGTTTTCGCTTTCGGCAGCCTCCGGAGCAAAAACGACAAACGTCCAGCTTTTGCTGCCACAGCAAAGGTGCCAGCGGGGAAAAGTAATGCTGGTTCTCACTGCCTCCTGGAACCCTTTCAAATGCCACAGACAATTTGGCCCTCTCTGCTTTCCTGCGGACTCCATCCTCAAAAGCACCTGTTTTCGCTTTCGGCAGCGTCCGGAGCAAAAAAGACAAACGTCCAGCTTTTGCTGCCACAGCAAAGGTGCCAGCGGGGAAAAGTAATGCTGGTTCTCACTGCCTCCTGGAACCTGTTCAAATGCCCCAGACAATTTGGCCCTCTCTGCTTTCCTGCGGACTCCATCCTCAAAAGCACCTGTTTTCGCTTTTGGCAACCTCCGGAGCAAAAAAGACAAACGTCCAGCTTTTGCTGCCACAGCAAAGGTGCCAGCGGGGAAAAGTAATGCTGGTTCTCACTGCCTCCTGGAACCCTTTCAAATGCCCCAGACAATTAAGCCCTCTCTGCTTTCCTGCGGACTCTATCCTCAAAAGCGCCTTTTTTCACTTTCGGCGTCCTCCGGTGGTAAAAAGACAAACGTCCAGGTTTTGCTGCCACAGCAAAGGTGCCAGCGGGGAAAAGTAATGCTGGTTCTCACTGCCTCCTGGAACCCTTTCAAATGCCCCAGACAATTAAGCCCTCTCTGCTTTCCTGCGGACTCTATCCTCAAAAGCGCCTTTTTTCACTTTCGGCGCCCTCCAGTGGTAAAAAGACAAACGTCCAGCTTTTGCTGCCACAGCAAAGGTGCCAGCGGGGAAAAGTGATGCTGGTTCTCACTGCCTCCTGGAACTCTTTCAAATGCCACAGACAATTTGGCCCTCTCTGCTTTCCTGCGGACTCCATCCTCAAAAGCACCTATTTTCGCTTTCGGCAGCCTCCGGAGCAAAAAAGACAAACGTCCAGCTTTTGCTGCCACAGCAAAGGTGCCAGCGGGGAAAAGTAATGCTGGTTCTCACTGCCTCCTGGAACCCTTTCAAATGCCACAGACAATTTGGCCCTCTCTGCTTTCCTGCGGACTCCATCCTCAAAAGCACCTGTTTTCGCTTTCGGCAGCCTCCGGAGCAAAAAAGACAAACGTCCAGCTTTTGCTGCCACAGCAAAGGTGCCAGCGGGGAAAAGTAATGCTGGTTCTCACTGCCTCCTGGAACCTCTTCAAATGCCCCAGACAATTTGGCCCTCTCTGCTTTCCTGCGGACTCCATCCTCAAAAGCACCTGTTTTCGCTTTTGGCAACCTCCGGAGCAAAAAAGACAAACGTCCAGCTTTTGCTGCCACAGCAAAGGTGCCAGCGGGGAAAAGTAATGCTGGTTCTCACTGCCTCCTGGAACCCTTTCAAATGCCACAGACAATTTGGCCCTCTCTGCTTTCCTGCGGACTCCATCCTCAAAAGCACCTGTTTTCGCTTTCGGCAGCCTCCGGAGCAAAAAAGACAAACGTCCAGCTTTTGCTGCCACAGCAAAGGTGCCAGCGGGGAAAAGTAATGCTGGTTCTCACTGCCTCCTGGAACCCTTTCAAATGCCACAGACAATTTGGCCCTCTCTGCTTTCCTGTGGACTCCATCCTCAAAAGCACCTGTTTTCGCTTTCGGCAGCCTCCGGAGCAAAAAAAACAAACGTCCAGCTTTTGCTGCCACAGCAAAGGTGCCAGCGGGGAAAAGTAATGCTGGTTCTCACTGCCTCCTGGAACCCTTTCAAATGCCACAGACAATTTGGCCCTCTCTGCTTTCCTGCGGACTCCATCCTCAAAAGCACCTGTTTTCGCTTTCGGCAGCGTCCGGAGCAAAAAAGACAAACGTCCAGCTTTTGCTGCCACAGCAAAGGTGCCAGCGGGGAAAAGTAATGCTGGTTCTCACTGCCTCCTGGAACCTGTTCAAATGCCCCAGACAATTTGGCCCTCTCTGCTTTCCTGCGGACTCCATCCTCAAAAGCACCTGTTTTCGCTTTTGGCAACCTCCGGAGCAAAAAAGACAAACGTCCAGCTTTTGCTGCCACAGCAAAGGTGCCAGCGGGGAAAAGTAATGCTGGTTCTCACTGCCTCCTGGAACCCTTTCAAATGCCCCAGACAATTAAGCCCTCTCTGCTTTCCTGCGGACTCTATCCTCAAAAGCGCCTTTTTTCACTTTCGGCGTCCTCCGGTGGTAAAAAGACAAACGTCCAGGTTTTGCTGCCACAGCAAAGGTGCCAGCGGGGAAAAGTAATGCTGGTTCTCACTGCCTCCTGGAACCCTTTCAAATGCCCCAGACAATTTGGCCCTCTCTGCTTTCCTGCGGACTCCATCCTCAAAAGCACCTGTTTTCGCTTTCAGCAGCCTCCGGAGCAAAAAAGACAAACGTCCAGCTTTTGCTGCCACAGCAAAGGTGCCAGCGGGGAAAAGTAATGCTGGTTCTCACTGCCTCCTGGAACCCTTTCAAATGCCACAGACAATTTGGCCCTCTCTGCTTTCCTGCGGACTCCATCCTCAAAAGCACCTGTTTTCGCTTTCGGCAGCCTCCGGAGCAAAAACGACAAACGTCCAGCTTTTGCTGCCACAGCAAAGGTGCCAGCGGGGAAAAGTAATGCTGGTTCTCACTGCCTCCTGGAACCCTTTCAATGCCACAGACAATTTGGCCCTCTCTGCTTTCCTGCGGACTCCATCCTCAAAAGCACCTGTTTTCGCTTTCGGCAGCCTCCGGAGCAAAAAAGACAAACGTCCAGCTTTTGCTGCCACAGCAAAGGTGCCAGCGGGGAAAAGTAATGCTGGTTCTCACTGCCTCCTGGAACTCCTTCAAATGCCCCAGACAATTTGGCCCTCTCTGCTTTCCTGCGGACTCCATCCTCAAAAGCACCTGTTTTCGCTTTCGGCAGACTCCGGAGCAAAAAAGACAAACGTCCAGCTTTTGCTGCCACAGCAAAGGTGCCAGCGGGGAAAAGTAATGCTGGTTCTCACTGCCTCCTGGAACCCTTTCAAATGCCCCAGACAATTTGGCCCTCTCTGCTTTCCTGCGGACTCCATCCTCAAAAGCACCTGTTTTCGCTTTCGGCAACCTCCGGAGCAAAAAAGACAAACGTCCAGCTTTTGCTGCCACAGCAAAGGTGCCAGCGGGGAAAAGTAATGCTGGTTCTCACTGCCTCCTGGAACCCTTTCAAATGCCACAGACAATTTGGCCCTCTCTGCTTTCCTGCGGACTCCATCCTCAAAAGCACCTGTTTTCGCTTTCGGCAGCCTCCGGAGCAAAAAAGACAAACGTCCAGCTTTTGCTGCCACAGCAAAGGTGCCAGCGGGGAAAAGTAATGCTGGTTCTCACTGCCTCCTGGAACCTCTTCAAATGCCACAGACAATTTGGCCCTCTCTGCTTTCCTGCGGACTCCATCCTCAAAAGCACCTGTTTTCGCTTTTGGCAACCTCCGGAGCAAAAAAGACAAACGTCCAGCTTTTGCTGCCACAGCAAAGGTGCCAGCGGGGAAAAGTAATGCTGGTTCTCACTGCCTCCTGGAACCCTTTCAAATGCCACAGACAATTTGGCCCTCTCTGCTTTCCTGCGGACTCCATCCTCAAAAGCACCTGTTTTCGCTTTCGGCAACCTCCGGAGCAAAAAAGACAAACGTCCAGCTTTTGCTGCCACAGCAAAGGTGCCAGCGGGGAAAAAGTAATGCTGGTTCTCACTGCCTCCTGGAACCCTTTCAAATGCCACAGACAATTTGGCCCTCTCTGCTTTCCTGCGGACTCCATCCTCAAAAGCACCTGTTTTCGCTTTCGGCGCCCTCCGGTGGTAAAAAGACAAACGTCCAGCTTTTGCTGCCACAGCAAAGGTGCCAGCGGGGAAAAGTAATGCTGGTTCTCACTGCCTCCTGGAACTCTTTCAAATGCCACAGACAATTTGGCCCTCTCTGCTTTCCTGCGGACTCCATCCTCAAAAGCACCTATTTTCGCTTTCGGCAGCCTCCGGAGCATAAAAGACAAACGTCCAGCTTTTGCTGCCACAGCACAGGTGCCAGCGGGGAAAAGTAATGCTGGTTCTCACTGCCTCCTGGAACCCTTTCAAATGCCCCAGACAATTTGGCCCTCTCTGCTTTCCTGTGGACTCCATCCTCAAAAGCACCTGTTTTTCGCTTTCGGCAGCCTCCGGAGCAAAAAAGACAAACGTCCAGCTTTTGCTGCCACAGCAAAGGTGCCAGCGGGGAAAAGTAATGCTGGTTCTCACTGCCTCCTGGAACCCTTTCAAATGCCCCAGACAATTTGGCCCTCTCTGCTTTCCTGTGGACTCCATCCTCAAAAGCACCTGTTTTCGCTTTCGGCAGCGTCCGGAGCAAAAAAGACAAACGTCCAGCTTTTGCTGCCACAGCAAAGGTGCCAGCGGGGAAAAGTAATGCTGGTTCTCACTGCCTCCTGGAACCTCTTCAAATGCCCCAGACAATTTGGCCCTCTCTGCTTTCCTGCGGACTCCATCCTTAAAAGCACCTGTTTTCGCTTTCGGCAACCTCCGGAGCAAAAAAGACAAACGTCCAGGTTTTGCTGCCACAGCAAAGGTGCCAGCGGGGAAAAGTAATGCTGGTTCTCACTGCCTCCTGGAACCCTTTCAAATGCCACAGACAATTTGGCCCTCTCTGCTTTCCTGCGGACTCCATCCTCAAAAGCACTTATTTTTGCTTTCGGCGCCCTCCGGAGCAAAAAAGAAAAACGTCCAGCTTTTGCTGCCACAGCAAAGGTGCCAGCAGGGAAAAGTAATGCTGGTTCTCACTGCCTCCTGGAACTCCTTCAAATGCCACAGACAATTTGGCCCTCTCTGCTTTCCTGCGGACTCCATCCTCAAAAGCACCTGTTTTCGCTTTCGGCAACCTCCGGAGCAAAAAAGACAAACGTCCAGCTTTTGCTGCCACAGCAAAGGTGCCAGCGGGTAAAAGTAATGCTGGTTCTCACTGCCTCCTGGAACCTCTTCAAATGCCCCAGACAATTTGGCTCTCTCTGCTTTCCTGCGGAATCCATCCTCAAAAGCACCTGTTTTCGCTTTCGGCAGCCTCCGGAGCAAAAAAGACAAACGTCCAGCTTTTGCTGCCACAGCAAAGGTGCCAGCGGGGAAAAGTAATGCTGGTTCTCACTGCCTCCTGGAACCTCTTCAAATGCCACAGACATTTTGGCCCTCTCTGCTTTCCTGCGGACTCCATCCTCAAAAGCACCTGTTTTCGCTTTCGGCAGCCTCCGGAGCAAAAAAGACAAACGTCCAGCTTTTGCTGCCACAGCAAAGGTGCCAGCGGGGAAAAGTAATGCTGGTTCTCACTGCCTCCTGGAACCCTTTCAAATGCCACAGACAATTTGGCCCTCTCTGCTTTCCTGCGGACTCCATCCTCAAAAGCACCTGTTTTCGCTTTCGGCAGCCTCCGGAGCAAAAAAGAAAAACGTCCAGCTTTTGCTGCCACAGAAAAGGTGCCAGCGGGGAAAAGTAATGCTGGTTCTCACTGCCTCCTGGAACCCTTTCAAATGCCCCAGACAATTTGGCCCTCTCTGCTTTCCTGCGGACTCCATCCTCAAAAGCACCTGTTTTCGCTTTCGGCAGCCTCCGGAGCAAAAAAGACAAACGTCCAGCTTTTGCTGCCACAGCAAAGGTGCCAGCGGGGAAAAGTAATGCTGGTTCTCACTGCCTCCTGGAACCCTTTCAAATGCCACAGACAATTTGGCCCTCTCTGCTTTCCTGCGGACTCCATCCTCAAAAGCACCTGTTTTCGCTTTCGGCAACCTCCGGAGCAAAAAAGACAAACGTCCAGCTTTTGCTGCCACAGCAAAGGTGCCAGCGGGGAAAAGTAATGCTGGTTCTCACTGCCTCCTGGAACCCTTTCAAATGCCACAGACAATTTGGCCCTCTCTGCTTTCCTGCGGACTCCATCCTCAAAAGCACCTGTTTTCGCTTTCGGCAGCCTCCGGAGCAAAAAAGACAAACGTCCAGCTTTTGCTGCCACAGCACAGGTGCCAGCGGGGAAAAGTAATGCTGGTTCTCACTGCCTCCTGGAACCTCTTCAAATGCCCCAGACAATTTGGCCCTCTCTGCTTTCCTGCGGACTCCATCCTCAAAAGCACCTGTTTTCGCTTTCGGCAGCCTCCGGAGCAAAAAAGACAAACGTCCAGCTTTTGCTGCCACAGCAAAGGTGCCAGCGGGGAAAAGTAATGCTGGTTCTCACTGCCTCCTGGAACCCTTTAAAATGTCACAGACAATTTGGCCCTCTCTGCTTTGCTGCGGACTCCATCCTCAAAAGCAGCTGTTTTCGCTTTCGGCAGCCTCCGGAGCGAAAAAGACAAACGTCCAGATTTTGTTGCCGCAGCAAAGGTGCCAGCGGGGAAAAGTAATGCTGGTCCTCACTGCCTCCTGGAACCTCTTTAAATGCCAAAGACAATTTGGCCCTCTCTGCTTTCCTGCGGACTCCATCCTCAAAAGCACCTGTTTTCGCTTTCGGCAACCTCCGGAGCAAAAAAGACAAACGTCCAGCTTTTGCTGCCACAGCAAAGGTGCCAGCGGGGAAAAGTAATGCTGGTTCTCACTGCCTCCTGGAACCCTTTCAAATGCCACAGACAATTTGGCCCTCTCTGCTTTCCTGCGGACTCCATCCTCAAAAGCACTTGTTTTCGCTTTCGGCAGCCTCCGGAGAAAAAAAAGACAAACGTCCAGCTTTTGCTGCCACAGCAAAGGTGCCAGTGGGGAAAAGTGATGCTGGTCCTCACTGCCTCCTGGAACCCTTTCAAATGCCACAGACAATTTGGCCCTCTCTGCTTTCCTGCGGACTCCATCCTCAAAAGCACCTTTTTTCGCTTTCGGCAACCTCAGGAGCAAAAAAGACAAACGTCCAGCTTTTGTTGCCACAGCAAAGGTGCCAGCGGGGAAAAGTGATGCTGGTCCTCATTGCCTCCTGGAACCTCTTCAAATGCCCCAGACAATTTGACCCTCTCTGCTTTCCTGCGGACTCCATCCTCAAAAGCACTTGTTTTCGCTTTCGGCAGCCTCCGGAGAAAAAAATTACAAACGTCCAGCTTTTGCTGCCACAGCAAAGGTGCCAGCGGGGAAAAGTGATGCTGGTCCTCACTGCCTCCTGGAACCCTTTCAAATGCCACAGACAATTTGGCCCTCTCTGCTTTCCTGCGGACTCCATCCTCAAAAGCACCTGTTTTCACTTTCGGCATCCTCCGGAGCAAAAAAGACAAACGTCCAGCTTTTGCTGCCACAGCAAAGGTGCCAGCGGGCAAAAGTAATCCTGGTTCTCACTGTCTCCTGGAACCCTTTCAAATGCCACAGACAATTTGGCCCTCTCTGCTTTCCTGCGGACTCCATCCTCAAAACCACTTGTTTTCGCTTTCGGCAACCTCCGGAGCAAAGAAGACAAACGTCCAGCTTTTGCTGCCACAGCAAAGGTGCCAGCGGGGAAAAGTAATGCTGGTTCTCACTGCCTCCTGGAACCCTTTCAAATGCCCCAGACAATTTGGCCCTCTCCGCCTTCCTGCGGACTCCATCCTCAAAAGCACCTGTTTACGCTTTCGGCAACCTCAGGAGCAAAAAAGACAAACATCCAGCTTGTGCTGCCACAGCAAAGGTACCAGCGGGGAAAAGTAATGCTGGTTCTCACTGCCTCCTGGAACCTCTTCAAATGCCCCAGACAATTTGGCCCTCTCTGCTTTCCTGCGGACTCCATCCTCAAAAGCACCTGTTTTCGCTTTCGGCAACCTCCGGAGCAAAAAAGACAAACGTCCAGCTTTTGCTGCCACAGCAAAGGTGCCAGCGGGGAAAAGTAATGCTGGTTCTCACTGCCTCCTGGAACCCTTTCAAATGCCACAGACAATTTGGCCCTCTCTGCTTTCCTGCGGACTCTATCCTCAAAAGCGCCTTTTTTCACTTTCGGCGCCGTCCGGTGGTAAAAAGACGAACGTCCAGCTTTTGCTGCCGCAGCAAAGGTGCCAGCGGGGAAAAGTAATGCTGGTTCTCACTGCCTCCTGGAACTCTTTCAAATGCCACAGACAATTTGGCCCTCTCTGCTTTCCTGCGGACTCCATCCTCAAAAGAACCTGTTTTCGCTTTCGACGCCCTCCGGAGCAAAAAAGACAAACGTCCAGCTTTTGCTGCCACAGCAAAGGTGCCAGCAAGGAAATATGATGCTGGTCCTCACTGCCTCCTGGAACCTCTTTAAATGCCACAGACAATTTGGCCCTCTCTGCTTTCCTGCGGACTCCATCCTCAAAAGCACCTGTTTTCGCTTTCGGTAGCCTCCGGAGCAAAAAAGACAAACGTCCAGCTTTTGCTGCCACAACAAAGGTGCCAGCGGGGAAAAGTAATGCTGGTTCTCACTGCCTCCTGGAACCCTTTCAAATGCCACAGACAATTTGGCCCTCTCTGCTTTCCTGCGGACTCCATCCTCAAAAGCACCTCTTTTCGCTTTCGGCAGCCTCCGGAGCAAAAAAGACAAACGTCCAGCTTTTGCTGCCACAGCAAAGGTGCCAGCGGAGAAAAGTAATGCTGGTTCTCACTGCCTCCTGGAACCCTTTCAAATGCCACAGACAATTTGGCCCTCTCTGCTTTCCTGCGGACTCCATCCTCAAAAGCACCTTTTTTCGCTTTCGGCAACCGTCGGAGGAAAAAAGACAAACGTCCAGCTTTTGCTGCCACAGCAAAGGTGCCAGTGGGGAAAAGTGATGCTGGTCATCATTGCCTCCTGGAACCTCTTCAAATGCCCCAGACAATTTGGCCCTCTCTGCTTTCCTGCGGACTCCATCCTCAAAAGCACCTGTTTTCGCTTTCGGCAGCCTCCGGAGCAAAAAAGAAAAACGTCCAGCTTTTGCTGCCACAGCAAAGGTGCCAGCGGGGAAAAGTAATGCTGGTTCTCACTGCCTCCTGGAACCCTTTCAAATGCCACAGACAATTTGGCCCTCTCTGCTTTCCTGCGGACTCCATCCTCAAAAGCACTTGTTTTCGCTTTCGGCAGCCTCCGGAGAAAAAAAAGACAAACGTCCAGCTTTTGCTGCCACAGCAAAGGTGCCAGCGGGGAAAAGTGATGCTGGTCCTCACTGCCTCCTGGAACCCTTTCAAATGCCACAGACAATTTGGCCCTCTCTGCTTTCCTGCGGACTCCATCCTCAAAAGCACCTTTTTTCGCTTTCGGCAACCTCAGGAGCAAAAAAGACAAACGTCCAGCTTTTGCTGCCACAGCAAAGGTGCCAGCGGGGAAAAGTGATGCTGGTCCTCACTGCCTCCTGGAACCTCTTCAAATGCCCCAGACAATTTGACCCTCTCTGCTTTACTGCGGACTCCATCCTCAAAAGCACCTGTTTTCGCTTTCGGCAGCCTCCGGAGCAAAAAAGACAAACGTCCAGCTTTTGCTGCCACAGCAAAGGTGCCAGCGGGGAAAAGTAATGCTGGTTCTCACTGCCTCCTGGAACCCTTTCAAATGCCACAGACAATTTGGCCCTCTCTGCTTTCCTGCGGACTCCATCCTCAAAAGGACCTTTTTTCGCTTTCGGCCACCTCCGGAGCAAAAAAGACAAACGTCCAGCTTTTGCTGCCACAGCAAAGGTACCAGCGGGGAAAAGTAATGCTGGTTCTCACTGCCTCCTGGAACCCTTTCAAATGCCACAGACAATTTGGCCCTCTCTGCTTTCCTGCGGACTCCATCCTCAAAAGGACCTTTTTTCGCTTTCGGCCACCTCTGGAGCAAAAAAGACAAACGTCCAGCTTTTGCTGCCACAGCAAAGGTGCCAGCGGGGAAAAGTGATGCTGGTCCTCACTGCCTCCTGGAACCCTTTCAAATGCCACAGACAATTTGGCCCTCTCTGCTTTCCTGCGGACTCCATCCTCAAAAGCACCTGTTTTCGCTTTCGGCAGCCTCCGGAGCAAAAAAGACAAACGTCCAGCTTTTGCTGCCACAGCAAAGGTGCCAGCGGGGAAAAGTGATGCTGGTCCTCATTGCCTCCTGGAACCTCTTCAAATGCCCCAGACAATTTGACCCTCTCTGCTTTACTGCGGACTCCATCCTCAAAAGCACCTGTTTTCGCTTTCTGCAGCCTCCGGAGCAAAAAAGACAAACGTCCAGCTTTTGCTGCCACAGCAAAGGTGCCAGCGGGGAAAAGTAATGCTGGTTCTCACTGCCTCCTGGAACCCTTTCAAATGCCACAGACAATTTGGCCCTCTCTGCTTTCCTGCGGACTCCATCCTCAAAAGGACCTTTTTTCGCTTTCGGCCACCTCCGGAGCAAAAAAGACAAACGTCCAGCTTTTGCTGCCACAGCAAAGGTGCCAGCGGAGAAAAGTAATGCTGGTTCTCACTGCCTCCTGGAACCTCCTCAAATGCCCCAGACAATTTGGCACTCTCTGCTTTCCTGCGGACTCCATCCTCAAAAGCACCTGTTTTCGCTTTCGGCATTCTCCGGAGGAAAAAAGACAAACGTCCAGCTTTTGCTGCCACAGCAAAGGTACCAGCGGGGAAAAGTAATGCTGGTTCTCACTGCCTCCTGGAACCCTTTCAAATGCCACAGACAATTTGGCCCTCTCTGCTTTCCTGCGGACTCCATCCTCAAAAGCACTTGTTTTCGCTTTCGACAACCTCCGGAGCAAAAAAGACAAACGTCCAGCTTGTGCTGCCACAGCAAAGGTGCCAGCGGGGAAAAGTGATGCTGGTCCTCACTGCCTCCTGGAACCCTTTCAAATGCCACAGACAATTTGGCCCTCTCTGCTTTCCTGCGGACTCCATCCTCAAAAGCACCTGTTTTCGCTTTCGGCAGCCTCCGGAGCAAAAAAGACAAACGTCCAGCTTTTGCTGCCACAGCAAAGGTGCCAGCGGGGAAAAGTAATGCTGGTTCTCACTGCCTCCTGGAACCCTTTCAAATGCCACAGACAATTTGGCCCTCTCTGCTTTCCTGCGGACTCCATCCTCAAAAGGACCTTTTTTCGCTTTCGGCCACCTCCGGAGCAAAAAAGACAAACGTCCAGCTTTTGCTGCCACAGCAAAGGTGCCAGCGGGGAAAAGTAATGCTGGTTCTCACTGCCTCCTGGAACCCTTTCAAATGCCACAGACAATTTGACCCTCTCTGCTTTCCTGTAGACTCCATCCTCAAAAGCACCTTTTTTCGCTTTCGGCCACCTCCGGAGCAAAAAAGACAAACGTCCAGCTTTTGCTGCCACAGCAAAGGTGCCAGCGGGGAAAAGTAATGCTGGTTCTCACTGCCTCCTGGAACCCTTTCAAATGCCACAGACAATTTGGCCCTCTCTGCTTTCCTGCGGACTCCATCCTCAAAAGCACTTGTTTTCGCTTTCGGCAGCCTCCGGAGAAAAAAATGACAAACGTCCAGCTTTTGCTGCCACAGCAAAGGTGCCAGCGGGGAAAAGTGATGCTGGTCCTCACTGCCTCCTGGAACCCTTTCAAATGCCACAGACAATTTGGCCCTCTCTGCTTTCCTGCGGACTCCATCCTCAAAAGCACCTTTTTTCGCTTTCGGCAACCTCAGGAGCAAAAAAGACAAACGTCCAGCTTTTGCTGCCACAGCAAAGGTGCCAGCGGGGAAAAGTGATGCTGGTCCTCATTGCCTCCTGGAACCTCTTCAAATGCCCCAGACAATTTGACCCTCTCTGCTTTACTGCGGACTCCATCCTCAAAAGCACCTGTTTTCGCTTTCGACAACCTCCGGACCAAAAAAGACAAACGTCCAGCTTGTGCTGCCACAGCAAAGGTGCCAGCGGGGAAAAGTGATGCTGGTCCTCACTGCCTCCTGGAACCCTTTCAAATGCCACAGACAATTTGGCCCTCTCTGCTTTCCTGCGTACTCCATCCTCAAAAGCACCTGTTTTCGCTTTCGGCAGCCTCCGGAGCAAAAAAGACAAACATCCAGCTTTTCCTGCCACAGAAAAGGTGCCAGCGGGGAAAAGTGATGCTGGTCCTCACTGCCTCCTGGAACCCTTTCAAATGCCACAGACAATTTGGCCCTCTCTGCTTTCCTGCGGACTCCATCCTCAAAAGCACCTGTTTTCGCTTTCGGCAACCTCCGGAGCAAAAAAGACAAACGTCCAGCTTTTGCTGCCACAGCAAAGGTGCCAGCGGGGAAAAGTAATGCTGGTTCTCACTGCCTCCTGGAACCCTTTCAAATGCCACAGACAATTTGGCCCTCTCTGCTTTCCTGCGGACTCCATCCTCAAAAGCACCTGTTTTCGCTTTCGGCGCCCTCCGGTGGTAAAAAGACAAACGTCCAGCTTTTGCTGCCACAGCAAAGGTGCCAGCGGGGAAAAGTAATGCTGGTTCTCACTGCCTCCTGGAACTCTTTCAAATGCCACAGACAATTTGGCCCTCTCTGCTTTCCTGCGGACTCCATCCTCAAAAGCACCTATTTTCGCTTTCGGCAGCCTCCGGAGCAAAAAAGACAAACGTCCAGCTTTTGCTGCCACAGCAAAGGTGCCAGCGGGGAAAAGTAATGCTGGTTCTCACTGCCTCCTGGAACCCTTTCAAATGCCACAGACAATTTGGCCCTCTCTGCTTTCCTGTGGACTCCATCCTCAAAAGCACCTGTTTTCGCTTTCGGCAGCCTCCGGAGCAAAAAAGACAAACGTCCAGCTTTTGCTGCCACAGCAAAGGTGCCAGCGGGGAAAAGTAATGCTGGTTCTCACTGCCTCCTGGAACCCTTTCAAATGCCCCAGACAATTTGGCCCTCTCTGCTTTCCTGTGGACTCCATCCTCAAAAGCACCTGTTTTCGCTTTCGGCAGCGTCCGGAGCAAAAAAGACAAACGTCCAGCTTTTGCTGCCACAGCAAAGGTGCCAGCGGGGAAAAGTAATGCTGGTTCTCACTGCCTCCTGGAACCTCTTCAAATGCCCCAGACAATTTGGCCCTCTCTGCTTTCCTGCGGACTCCATCCTTAAAAGCACCTGTTTTCGCTTTCGGCAACCTCCGGAGCAAAAAAGACAAACGTCCAGGTTTTGCTGCCACAGCAAAGGTGCCAGCGGGGAAAAGTAATGCTGGTTCTCACTGCCTCCTGGAACCCTTTCAAATGCCACAGACAATTTGGCCCTCTCTGCTTTCCTGCGGACTCCATCCTCAAAAGCACTTATTTTTGCTTTCGGCGCCCTCCGGAGCAAAAAAGAAAAACGTCCAGCTTTTGCTGCCACAGCAAAGGTGCCAGCAGGGAAAAGTAATGCTGGTTCTCACTGCCTCCTGGAACTCCTTCAAATGCCACAGACAATTTGGCCCTCTCTGCTTTCCTGCGGACTCCATCCTCAAAAGCACCTGTTTTCGCTTTCGGCAACCTCCGGAGCAAAAAAGACAAACGTCCAGCTTTTGCTGCCACAGCAAAGGTGCCAGCGGGTAAAAGTAATGCTGGTTCTCACTGCCTCCTGGAACCTCTTCAAATGCCCCAGACAATTTGGCTCTCTCTGCTTTCCTGCGGAATCCATCCTCAAAAGCACCTGTTTTCGCTTTCGGCAGCCTCCGGAGCAAAAAAGACAAACGTCCAGCTTTTGCTGCCACAGCAAAGGTGCCAGCGGGGAAAAGTAATGCTGGTTCTCACTGCCTCCTGGAACCTCTTCAAATGCCACAGACATTTTGGCCCTCTCTGCTTTCCTGCGGACTCCATCCTCAAAAGCACCTGTTTTCGCTTTCGGCAGCCTCCGGAGCAAAAAAGACAAACGTCCAGCTTTTGCTGCCACAGCAAAGGTGCCAGCGGGGAAAAGTAATGCTGGTTCTCACTGCCTCCTGGAACCCTTTCAAATGCCACAGACAATTTGGCCCTCTCTGCTTTCCTGCGGACTCCATCCTCAAAAGCACCTGTTTTCGCTTTCGGCAACCTCCGGAGCAAAAAAGAAAAACGTCCAGCTTTTGCTGCCACAGAAAAGGTGCCAGCGGGGAAAAGTAATGCTGGTTCTCACTGCCTCCTGGAACCCTTTCAAATGCCCCAGACAATTTGGCCCTCTCTGCTTTCCTGCGGACTCCATCCTCAAAAGCACCTGTTTTCGCTTTCGGCAGCCTCCGGAGCAAAAAAGACAAACGTCCAGCTTTTGCTGCCACAGGAAAGGTGCCAGCGGGGAAAAGTAATGCTGGTTCTCACTGCCTCCTGGAACCCTTTCAAATGCCACAGACAATTTGGCCCTCTCTGCTTTCCTGCGGACTCCATCCTCAAAAGCACCTGTTTTCGCTTTCGGCAGCCTCCGGAGCAAAAAAGACAAACGTCCAGCTTTTGCTGCCACAGCACAGGTGCCAGCGGGGAAAAGTAATGCTGGTTCTCACTGCCTCCTGGAACCTCTTCAAATGCCCCAGACAATTTGGCCCTCTCTGCTTTCCTGCGGACTCCATCCTCAAAAGCACCTGTTTTCGCTTTCGGCAGCCTCCGGAGCAAAAAAGACAAACGTCCAGCTTTTGCTGCCACAGCAAAGGTGCCAGCGGGGAAAAGTAATGCTGGTTCTCACTGCCTCCTGGAACCCTTTCAAATGCCCCTGACAATTTGGCCCTCTCTGCTTTCCTGCGGACTCTATCCTCAAAAGCGCCTTTTTTCACTTTCGGCGCCCTCCGGTGGTAAAAAGACAAACGTCCAGCTTTTGCTGCCACAGCAAAGGTGCCAGCGGGGAAAAGTAATGCTGGTTCTCACTGCCTCCTGGAACTCTTTCAAATGCCCCAGACAATTTGGCCCTCTCTGCTTTCCTGCGGACTCCATCCTCAAAAGCACCTATTTTCGCTTTCGGCAGCCTCCGGAGCATAAAAGACAAACGTCCAGCTTTTGCTGCCACAGCAAAGGTGCCAGCGGGGAAAAGTAATGCTGGTTCTCACTGCCTCCTGGAACCCTTTCAAATGCCACAGACAATTTGGCCCTCTCTGCTTTCCTGTGGACTCCATCCTCAAAAGCACCTGTTTTCGCTTTCGGCAGCCTCCGGAGCAAAAAAGACAAACGTCCAGCTTTTGCTGCCACAGCAAAGGTGCCAGCGGGGAAAAGTAATGCTGGTTCTCACTGCCTCCTGGAACCCTTTCAAATGCCACAGACAATTTAGCCCTCTCTGCTTTCCTGCGGACTCCATCCTCAAAAGCACCTGTTTTCGATTTCGGCAGCCTCCGGAGCAAAAAAGACAAACGTCCAGCTTTTGCTGCCACAGCAAAGGTGCCAGCGGGGAAAAGTAATGCTGGTTCTCACTGCCTCCTGGAACCTCTTCAAATGCCCCAGACAATTTGGCCCTCTCTGCTTTCCTGCGGACTCCATCCTTAAAAGCACCTGTTTTCGCTTTCGGCAACCTCCGGAGCAAAAAAGACAAACGTCCAGGGTTTGCTGCCACAGCAAAGGTGCCAGCGGGGAAAAGTAATGCTGGTTCTCACTGCCTCCTGGAACCCTTTCAAATGCCACAGACAATTTGGCCCTCTCTGCTTTCCTGCGGACTCCATCCTCAAAAGCACCTATTTTTGCTTTCGGCGCCCACCGGAGCAAAAAAGACAAACGTCCAGCTTTTGCTGCCACAGCAAAGGTGCCAGCAGGGAAAAGTAATGCTGGTTCTCACTGCCTCCTGGAACTCCTTCAAATGCCACAGACAATTTGGCCCTCTCTGCTTTCCTGCGGACTCCATCCTCAAAAGCACCTGTTTTCGCTTTCGGCAGCCTCCGGAGCAAAAAAGACAAACGTCCAGCTTTTGCTGCCACAGCAAAGGTGCCAGCGGGGAAAAGTAATGCTGGTTCTCACTGCCTCCTGGAACCCTTTCAAATGCCCCAGACAATTTGGCCCTCTCTGCTTTCCTGCGGACTCCATCCTCAAAAGCACCTGTTTTCGCTTTCGGCAGCCTCCGGAGCAAAAAAGACAAACGTCCAGCTTTTGCTGCCACAGCAAAGGTGCCAGCGGGGAAAAGTAATGCTGGTTCTCACTGCCTCCTGGAACCCTTTCAAATGCCCCTGACAATTTGGCCCTCTCTGCTTTCCTGCGGACTCTATCCTCAAAAGCGCCTTTTTTCATTTTCGGCGCCATCCGGTGGTAAAAAGACAAACGTCCAGCTTTTGCTGCCACAGCAAAGGTGCCAGCGGGGAAAAGTAATGCTGGTCCTCACTGCCTCCTGGAACCTCTTTAAATGCCACAGACAATTTGGCCCTCTCTGCTTTCCTGCGGACTCCATCCTCAAAAGCACCTATTTTTGCTTTCGGCGCCCTCCGGAGCAAAAAAGACAAACGTCCAGCTTTTGCTGCCACAGCAAAGGTGCCAGCAGGGAAAAGTAATGCTGGTTCTCACTGCCTCCTGGAACTCCTTCAAATGCCACAGACAATTTGGCCCTCTCTGCTTTCCTGCGGACTCCATCCTCAAAAGCACCTGTTTTCGCTTTCGGCAGCCTCCGGAGCAAAAAAGACAAACGTCCAGCTTTTGCTGCCACAGCAAAGGTGCCAGCGGGGAAAAGTAATGCTGGTTCTCACTGCCTCCTGGAACCCTTTCAAATGCCCCAGACAATTTGGCCCTCTCTGCTTTCCTGCGGACTCCATCCTCAAAAGCAGCTGTTTTCGCTTTCGGCAGCCTCCGGAGCAAAAAAGACAAACGTCCAGCTTTTGCTGCCACAGCAAAGGTGCCAGCGGGGAAAAGTAATGCTGGTTCTCACTGCCTCCTGGAACCCTTTCAAATGCCACAGACAATTTGGCCCTCTCTGCTTTCCTGCGGACTCTATCCTCAAAAGCGCCTTTTTTCACTTTCGGCGCCATCCGGTGGTAAAAAGACAAACGTCCAGCTTTTGCTGCCACAGCAAAGGTGCCAGCGGGGAAAAGTAATGCTGGTCCTCACTGCCTCCTGGAACCTCTTTAAATGCCAAAGACAATTTGGCCCTCTCTGCTTTCCTGCGGACTCCATCCTCAAAAGCACCTGTTTTCGCTTTCGGCAGCCTCAGGAGCAAAAAAGACAAACGTCCAGCTTTTGCTGCCACAGCAAAGGTGCCAGCGGGGAAAAGTAATGCTGGTTCTCACTGCCTCCTGGAACCCTTTCAAATGCCACAGACAATTTGGCCCTCTCTGCTTTCCTGCGGACTCCATCCTCAAAAGAACCTATTTTCGCTTTCGGCAGCCTCCGGAGTAAAAAAGACAAACGTCCAGCTTTTGCTGCCACAGCAAAGGTGCCAGCGGGGAAAAGTAATGCTGGTTCTCCCTGCCTCCTGGAACTACTTCAAATGCCCCAGACAATTTGGCTCTCTCTGCTTTCCTGCGGACTCCATCCTCAAAAGCACCTGTTTTCGCTTTCGGCAGCCTCCGGAGCAAAAAAGACAAACGTCCAGCTTTTGCTGCCACAGCAAAGGTGCCAACGGGGAAAAGTAATGCTGGTTCTCACTGCCTCCTGGAACCCTTTCAAATGCCACAGACAATTTGGCCCTCTCTGCTTTCCTGCGGACTCCATCCTCAAAAGCACCTGTTTTCGCTTTCGGCAGCCTCCGGAGCAAAAAAGACAAACGTCCAGCTTTTGCTGCCACAGCAAAGGTGCCAGCGGGGAAAAGTAATGCTGGTTCTCACTGCCTCCTGGAACCCTTTCAAATGCCCCAGACAATTTGGCCCTCTCTGCTTTCCTGCGGACTCCATCCTCAAAAGCAGCTGTTTTCGCTTTCGGCAGCCTCCGGAGCAAAAAAGACAAACGTCCAGCTTTTGCTGCCACAGCAAAGGTGCCAACGGGGAAAAGTAATGCTGGTTCTCACTGCCTCCTGGAACCCCTTTCAAATGCCACAGACAATTTGGCCCTCTCTGCTTTCCTGCGGACTCCATCCTCAAAAGCACCTGTTTTCGCTTTCGGCAGCCTCCGGAGCAAAAAAGACAAACGTCCAGCTTTTGCTGCCACAGCAAAGGTGCCAGCGGGGAAAAGTAATTCTGGTTCTCACTGCCTCCTGGAACCCTTTCAAATGCCACAGACAATTTGGCCCTCTCTGCTTTCCTGCGGACTCCATCCTCAAAAGCAGCTGTTTTCGCTTTCGGCAGCCTCCGGAGCAAAAAAGACAAACGTCCAGCTTTTGCTGCCACAGCAAAGGTGCCAACCGGGAAAAGTAATGCTGGTTCTCACTGCCTCCTGGAACCCTTTCAAATGCCACAGACAATTTGGCCCTCTCTGCTTTCCTGCGGACTCCATCCTCAAAAGCACCTGTTTTCGCTTTCGGCAGCCTCCGGAGCAAAAAAGACAAACGTCCAGCTTTTGCTGCCACAGCAAAGGTGCCAGCGGGGAAAAGTAATGCTGGTTCTCACTGCCTTTTGGAACTCCTTCAAATGCCCCAGACAATTTGGCTCTCTCTGCTTTCCTGCGGACTCCATCCTCAAAAGCACCTGTTTCGCTTTCGGCAGCCTCCGGAGCAAAAAAGACAAACGTCCAGCTTTTGCTGCCACAGCAAAGGTGCCAGCGGGGAAAAGTAATGCTGGTTCTCACTGCCTCCTGGAACCCTTTCAAATGCCACAGACAATTTGGCCCTCTCTGCTTTCCTGCGGACTCTATCCTCAAAAGCGCCTTTTTTCACTTTCGGCGCCATCCGGTGGTAAAAAGACAAACGTCCAGCTTTTGCTGCCACAGCAAAGGTGCCAGCGGGGAAAAGTAATGCTGGTCCTCACTGCCTCCTGGAACCTCTTTAAATGCCAAAGACAATTTGGCCCTCTCTGCTTTCCTGCGGACTCCATCCTCAAAAGCACCTGTTTTCGCTTTCGGCAGCCTCCGGAGCAAAAAAGACAAACGTCCAGCTTTTGCTGCCACAGCAAAGGTGCCAGCGGGGAAAAGTAATGCTGGTTCTCACTGCCTCCTGGAACCCTTTCAAATGCCACAGACAATTTGGCCCTCTCTGCTTTCCTGCGGACTCCATCCTCAAAAGAACCTATTTTCGCTTTCGGCAGCCTCCGGAGCAAAAAAGACAAACGTCCAGCTTTTGCTGCCACAGCAAAGGTGCCAGCGGGGAAAAGTAATGCTGGTTCTCACTGCCTCCTGGAACCCTTTCAAATGCCACAGACAATTTGGCCCTCTCTGCTTTCCTGCGGACTCCATCCTCAAAAGCACCTGTTTTCGCTTTCGGCAACCTGCGGAGCAAAAAAGACAAACGTCCAGCTTTTGCTGCCACAACAAAGGTGCCAGCGGGGAAAAGTAATGCTGGTCCTCACTGCCTCCTGGAACCTCTTTAAATGCCAAAGACAATTTGGCCCTCTCTGCTTTCCTGCGGACTCCATCCTCAAAAGCACCTGTTTTCGCTTTCGGCAGCCTCCGGAGCAAAAAAGACAAACGTCCAGCTTTTGCTGCCACAGCAAAGGTGCCAGCGGGGAAAAGTAATGCTGGTTCTCACTGCCTCCTGGAACCCTTTCAAATGCCACAGACAATTTGGCCCTCTCTGCTTTCCTGCGGACTCCATCCTCAAAAGCACCTGTTTTCGCTTTCGGCAGCCTCCGGAGCAAAAAAGACAAACGTCCAGCTTTTGCTGCCACAGCAAAGGTGCCAGCGGGGAAAAGTAATGCTGGTTCTCACTGCCTCCTGGAACCCTTTCAAATGCCACAGACAATTTGGCCCTCTCTGCTTTCCTGCGGACTCCATCCTCAAAAGCACCTGTTTTCGCTTTTGGCAACCTCCGGAGCCAAAAAGACAAACGTCCAGCTTTTGCTGCCACAGCAAAGGTGCCAGCGGGGAAAAGTAATGCTGGTTCTCACTGCCTCCTGGAACCCTTTCAAATGCCACAGACAATTTGGCCCTCTCTGCTTTCCTGCGGACTCTATCCTCAAAAGCACCTGTTTTTGCTTTCGGCGCCCTCCGGTGGTAAAAAGACAAACGTCCAGCTTTTGCTGCCGCAGCAAAGGTGCCAGCGGGGAAAAGTAATGCTGGTCCTCACTGCCTCCTGGAACCTCTTTAAATGCCAAAGACAATTTGGCCCTCTCTGCTTTCCTGCGGACTCCATCCTCAAAAGCACCTGTTTTCGCTTTCGGCAGCCTCCGGAGCGAAAAAGACAAACGTCCAGCTTTTGCTGCCACAGCAAAGGTGCCAGCGGGGAAAAGTAATGCTGGTTCTCACTGCCTCCTGGAACCCTTTCAAATGCCACAGACAATTTGGCCCTCTCTGCTTTCCTGCGGACTCCATCCTCAAAAGCACCTGTTTTCGCTTTCGGCAGCCTCCGGAGCAAAAAAGACAAACGTCCAGCTTTTGCTGCCACAGCAAAGGTGCCAGCGGGGAAAAGTAATGCTGGTTCTCACTGCCTCCTGGAACCCTTTCAAATGCCACAGACAATTTGGCCCTCTCTGCTTTCCTGCGGACTCCATCCTCAAAAGAACCTATTTTCCCTTTCGGCGCCCTCCGGAGCATAAAAGACAAACGTCCAGCTTTTGCTGCCACAGCAAAGGTGCCAGCGGGGAAAAGTAATGCTGGTTCTCACTGCCTCCTGGAACTCTTTCAAATGCCCCAGACAATTTGGCCCTCTCTGCTTTCCTGCGGACTCCATCCTCAAAAGCACCTATTTTCGCTTTCGGCAGCCTCCGGAGCATAAAAGACAAACGTCCAGCTTTTGCTGCCACAGCAAAGGTGCCAGCGGGGAAAAGTAATGCTGGTTCTCACTGCCTCCTGGAACCCTTTCAAATGCCACAGACAATTTGGCCCTCTCTGCTTTGCTGCGGACTCCATCCTCAAAAGCACCTGTTTTCGCTTTCGGCAGCCTCCGGAGCAAAAAAGACAAACGGCCAGCTTTTGCTGCCACAGCAAAGGTGCCAGCGGGGAAAAGTAATGCTGGTTCTCACTGCCTCCTGGAACCCTTTCAAATGCCCCAGACAATTTGGCCCTCTCTGCTTTCCTGCGGACTCCATCCTCAAAAGCACCTGTTTTCGCTTTCGGCAGCCTCAGGAGCAAAAAAGACAAACGTCCAGCTTTTGCTGCCACAGCAAAGGTGCCAGCGGGGAAAAGTAATGCTGGTTCTCACTGCCTCCTGGAACCTCTTCAAATGCCCCAGACAATTTGGCCCTCTCTGCTTTCCTGCGGACTCCATCCTTAAAAGCACCTGTTTTCGCTTTCGGCAACCTCCGGAGCAAAAAAGACAAACGTCCAGGGTTTGCTGCCACAGCAAAGGTGCCAGCGGGGAAAAGTAATGCTGGTTCTCACTGCCTCCTGGAACCCTTTCAAATGCCCCAGACAATTTGGCCCTCTCTGCTTTCCTGCGGACTCCATCCTCAAAAGCACCTGTTTTCGCTTTCGGCAGCCTCCGGAGCAAAAAAGACAAACGTCCAGCTTTTGCTGCCACAGCAAAGGTGCCAGCGGGGAAAAGTAATGCTGGTTCTCACTGCCTCCTTGAACCCTTTCAAATGCCCCAGACAATTTGGCCCTCTCTGCTTTCCTGCGGACTCCATCCTCAAAAGCACCTGTTTTCGCTTTCGGCAGCCTCCGGAGCAAAAAAGACAAACGTCCAGCTTTTGCTGCCACAGCAAAGGTGCCAGCGGGGAAAAGTAATGCTGGTTCTCACTGCCTCCTGGAACCCTTTCAAATGCCACAGACAATTTGGCCCTCTCTGCTTTCCTGCGGACTCCATCCTCAAAAGCAGCTGTTTTCGCTTTCGGCAGCCTCCGGAGCAAAAAAGACAAACGTCCAGCTTTTGCTGCCACAGCAAAGGTGCCAGCGGGGAAAAGTAATGCTGGTTCTCACTGCCTCCTGGAACCCTTTCAAATGCCACAGACAATTTGGCCCTCTCTGCTTTCCTGCGGACTCCATCCTCAAAAGCACCTGTTTTCGCTTTCGGCAGCCTCCGGAGCAAAAAAGACAAACGTCCAGCTTTTGCTGCCACAGCAAAGGTGCCAGCGGGGAAAAGTAATGCTGGTTCTCACTGCCTCCTGGAACCCTTTCAAATGCCACAGACAATTTGGCCCTCTCTGCTTTCCTGCGGACTCCATCCTCAAAAGCAGCTGTTTTCGCTTTCGGCAGCCTCCGGAGCAAAAAAGACAAACGTCCAGCTTTTGCTGCCACAGCAAAGGTGCCAGCGGGGAAAAGTAATGCTGGTTCTCACTGCCTCCTGGAACCCTTTCAAATGCCACAGACAATTTGGCCCTCTCTGCTTTGCTGCGGACTCCATCCTCAAAAGCACCTGTTTTCGCTTTCGGCAGCCTCCGGAGCAAAAAAGACAAACGTCCAGCTTTTGCTGCCACAGCAAAGGTGCCAGCGGGGAAAAGTAATGCTGGTTCTCACTGCCTCCTGGAACCTCTTCAAATGCCTCAGACAATTTGGCCCTCTCTGCTTTCCTGCGGACTCCATCCTCAAAAGCACCTGTTTTCGCTTTCGGCAGCCTCCGGAGCAAAAAAGACAAACGTCCAGCTTTTGCTGCCACAGCAAAGGTGCCAGCGGGGAAAAGTAATGCTGGTTCTCACTGCCTCCTGGAACCCTTTCAAATGCCCCAGACAATTTGGCCCTCTCTGCTTTCCTGCGGACTCCATCCTCAAAAGCACCTGTTTTCGCTTTTGGCAACCTCCGGAGCAAAAAAGACAAACGTCCAGCTTTTGCTGCCACAGCAAAGGTGCCAGCGGGGAAAAGTAATGCTGGTTCTCACTGCCTCCTGGAACCCTTTCAAATGCCCCAGACAATTTGGCCCTCTCTGCTTTCCTGCGGACTCCATCCTCAAAAGAACCTATTTTCCCTTTCGGCGCCCTCCGGAGCATAAAAGACAAACGTCCAGCTTTTGCTGCCACAGCAAAGGTGCCAGCGGGGAAAAGTAATGCTGGTTCTCACTGCCTCCTGGAACCCTTTCAAATGCCACAGACAATTTGGCCCTCTCTGCTTTCCTGCGGACTCCATCCTCAAAAGCACCTGTTTTCGCTTTCGGCAGCCTCCGGAGCAAAAAAGAAAAACGTCCAGCTTTTGCTGCCACAGCAAAGGTGCCAGCGGGGAAAAGTAATGCTGGTTCTCACTGCCTCCTGGAACCCTTTCAAATGCCACAGACAATTTGGCCCTCTCTGCTTTCCTGCGGACTCCATCCTCAAAAGCGCCTTTTTTCACTTTCGGCGCCCTCCGGTGGTAAAAAGACAAACGTCCAGCTTTTGCTGCCACAGCAAAGGTGCCAGCGGGGAAAAGTAATGCTGGTTCTCACTGCCTCCTGGAACTCTTTCAAATGCCCCAGACAATTTGGCCCTCTCTGCTTTCCTGCGGACTCCATCCTCAAAAGCACCTATTTTCGCTTTCGGCAGCCTCCGGAGCATAAAAGACAAACGTCCAGCTTTTGCTGCCACAGCAAAGGTGCCAGCGGGGAAAAGTAATGCTGGTTCTCACTGCCTCCTGGAACCCTTTCAAATGCCACAGACAATTTGGCCCTCTCTGCTTTCCTGTGGACTCCATCCTCAAAAGCACCTGTTTTCGCTTTCGGCAGCCTCCGGAGCAAAAAAGACAAACGGCCAGCTTTTGCTGCCACAGCAAAGGTGCCAGCGGGGAAAAGTAATGCTGGTTCTCACTGCCTCCTGGAACCCTTTCAAATGCCACAGACAATTTGGCCCTCTCTGCTTTCCTGTGGACTCCATCCTCAAAAGCACCTGTTTTCGCTTTCGGCAGCCTCCGGAGCAAAAAAGACAAACGTCCAGCTTTTGCTGCCACAGCAAAGGTGCCAGCGGGGAAAAGTAATGCTGGTTCTCACTGCCTCCTGGAACCTCTTCAAATGCCCCAGACAATTTGGCCCTCTCTGCTTTCCTGCGGACTCCATCCTTAAAAGCACCTGTTTTCGCTTTCGGCAACCTCCGGAGCAAAAAAGACAAACGTCCAGCTTTTGCTGCCACAGCAAAGGTGCCAGCGGGGAAAAGTAATGCTGCTTCTCACTGCCTCCTGGAACCCTTTCAAATGCCCCAGACAATTTGGCCCTCTCTGCTTTCCTGCGGACTCCATCCTCAAAAGCACCTGTTTTCGCTTTCGGCAGCCTCCGGAGCAAAAAAGACAAACGTCCAGCTTTTGCTGCCACAGCAAAGGTGCCAGCGGGGAAAAGTAATGCTGGTTCTCACTGCCTTTTGGAACTCCTTCAAATGCCCCAGACAATTTGGCTCTCTCTGCTTTCCTGCGGACTCCATCCTCAAAAGCACCTGTTTTCGCTTTCGGCAGCCTCCGGAGCAAAAAAGACAAACGTCCAGCTTTTGCTGCCACAGCAAAGGTGCCAGCGGGGAAAAGTAATGCTGGTTCTCACTGCCTCCTGGAACCCTTTCAAATGCCACAGACAATTTGGCCCTCTCTGCTTTCCTGCGGACTCCATCCTCAAAAGCAGCTGTTTTCGCTTTCGGCAGCCTCCGGAGCAAAAAAGACAAACGTCCAGCTTTTGCTGCCACAGCAAAGGTGCCAGCGGGGAAAAGTAATGCTGGTTCTCACTGCCTCCTGGAACCCTTTCAAATGCTACAGACAATTTGGCCCTCTCTGCTTTGCTGCGGACTCCATCCTCAAAAGCACCTGTTTTCGCTTTCGGCAGCCTCCGGAGCAAAAAAGACAAACGTCCAGCTTTTGCTGCCACAGCAAAGGTGCCAGCGGGGAAAAGTAATGCTGGTTCTCACTGCCTCCTGGAACCTCTTCAAATGCCACAGACAATTTGGCCCTCTCTGCTTTCCTGCGGACTCCATCCTCAAAAGCACCTGTTTTCGCTTTCGGCAGCCTCCGGAGCAAAAAAGACAAACGTCCAGCTTTTGCTGCCACAGCAAAGGTGCCAGCGGGGAAAAGTAATGCTGGTTCTCACTGCCTCCTGGAACCCTTTCAAATGCCCCAGACAATTTGGCCCTCTCTGCTTTCCTGCGGACTCCATCCTCAAAAGCACCTGTTTTCGCTTTCGGCAGCCTCCGGAGCAAAAAAGACAAACGTCCAGCTTTTGCTGCCACAGCAAAGGTGCCAGCGGGGAAAAGTAATGCTGGTTCTCACTGCCTCCTGGAACCCTTTCAAATGCCCCAGACAATTTGGCCCTCTCTGCTTTCCTGCGGACTCCATCCTCAAAAGAACCTATTTTCCCTTTCGGCGCCCTCCGGAGCATAAAAGACAAACGTCCAGCTTTTGCTGCCACAGCAAAGGTGCCAGCGGGGAAAAGTAATGCTGGTTCTCACTGCCTCCTGGAACCCTTTCAAATGCCCCAGACAATTTGGCCCTCTCTGCTTTCCTGCGGACTCCATCCTCAAAAGCACCTGTTTTCGCTTTCGGCAGCCTCCGGAGCAAAAAAGACAAACGTCCAGCTTTTGCTGCCACAGCAAAGGTGCCAGCGGGGAAAAGTAATGCTGGTTCTCACTGCCTCCTGGAACCCTTTCAAATGTCCCAGACAATTTGGCCCTCTCTGCTTTCCTGCGGACTCCATCCTCAAAAGCAGCTGTTTTCGCTTTCGGCGCCCTCCGGAGCAAAAAAGACAAACGTCCAGCTTTTGCTGCCACAGCAAAGGTGCCAGCGGGGAAAAGTAATGCTGGTTCTCACTGCCTCCTGGAACCCTTTCAAATGCCACAGACAATTTGGCCCTCTCTGCTTTGCTGCGGACTCCATCCTCAAAAGCACCTGTTTTCGCTTTCGGCAGCCTCCGGAGCAAAAAAGACAAACGTCCAGCTTTTGCTGCCACAGCAAAGGTGCCAGCGGGGAAAAGTAATGCTGGTTCTCACTGCCTCCTGGAACCCTTTCAAATGCCACAGACAATTTGGCCCTCTCTGCTTTCCTGCGGACTCCATCCTCAAAAGAACCTATTTTTGCTTTCGGCGCCCTCCGGAGCAAAAAAGACAAACGTCCAGCTTTTGCTGCCACAGCAAAGGTACCAGCGGGGAAAAGTAATGCTGGTTCTCACTGCCTCCTGGAACCTCTTCAAATGCCACAGACAATTTGGCCCTCTCTGCTTTCCTGCGGACTCCATCCTCAAAAGCACCTGTTTTCACTTTCGGCAGCCTCCGGAGCAAAAAAGAAAAACGTCCAGCTTTTGCTGCCACAGCAAAGGTGCCAGCGGGGAAAAGTAATGCTGGTTCTCACTGCCTCCTGGAACCCTTTCAAATGCCACAGACAATTTGGCCCTCTCTGCTTTCCTGCGGACTCCATCCTCAAAAGCACCTGTTTTCGCTTTCGGCAGCCTCCGGAGCAAAAAAGACAAACGTCCAGCTTTTGCTGCCACAGCAAAGGTGCCAGCGGGGAAAAGTAATGCTGGTTCTCACTGCCTCCTGGAACCCTTTCAAATGCCACAGACAATTTGGCCCTCTCTGCTTTCCTGCGGACTCCATCCTCAAAAGAACCTATTTTCCCTTTCGGCGCCCTCCGGAGCAAAAAAGACAAACGTCCAGCTTTTGCTGCCACAGCAAAGGTGCCAGCGGGGAAAAGTAATGCTGGTTCTCACTGCCTCCTGGAACCCTTTCAAATGCCACAGACAATTTGGCCCTCTCTGCTTTCCTGCGGACTCCATCCTCAAAAGCACCTGTTTTCGCTTTCGGCAGCCTCCGGAGCAAAAAAGACAAACGTCCAGCTTTTGCTGCCACAGCAAAGGTGCCAGCGGGGAAAAGTAATGCTGGTTCTCACTGCCTCCTGGAACCCTTTCAAATGCCCCAGACAATTTGGCCCTCTCTGCTTTCCTGTGGACTCCATCCTCAAAAGCACCTGTTTTCGCTTTCGGCAGCCTCCGGAGCAAAAAAGACAAACGTCCAGCTTTTGCTGCCACAGCAAAGGTGCCAGCGGGGAAAAGTAATGCTGGTTCTCACTGCCTCCTGGAACTCTTTCAAATGCCACAGACAATTTGGCCCTCTCTGCTTTCCTGCGGACTCCATCCTCAAAAGAACCTATTTTTGCTTTCGGCGCCCTCCGGAGCAAAAAAGACAAACGTCCAGCTTTTGCTGCCACAGCAAAGGTACCAGCGGGGAAAAGTAATGCTGGTTCTCACTGCCTCCTGGAACCTCTTCAAATGCCACAGACAATTTGGCCCTCTCTGCTTTCCTGCGGACTCCATCCTCAAACGCACCTGTTTTCACTTTCGGCAGCCTCCGGAGCAAAAAAGACAAACGTCCAGCTTTTGCTGCCACAGCAAAGGTGCCAGCGGGGAAAAGTAATGCTGGTTCTCACTGCCTCCTGGAACCCTTTCAAATGCCACAGACAATTTGGCCCTCTCTGCTTTCCTGCGGACTCCATCCTCAAAAGCAGCTGTTTTCGCTTTCGGCAGCCTCCGGAGCAAAAAAGACAAACGGCCAGCTTTTGCTGCCACAGCAAAGGTGCCAGCGGGGAAAAGTAATGCTGGTTCTCACTGCCTCCTGGAACCTCTTCAAATGCCCCAGACAATTTGGCCCTCTCTGCTTTCCTGCGGACTCCATCCTCAAAAGCACCTGTTTTCGCTTTCGGCAGCCTCTGGAGCAAAAAAGACAAACGTCCAGCTTTTGCTGCCACAGCAAAGGTGCCAGCGGGGAAAAGTAATGCTGGTTCTCACTGCCTCCTGGAACCCTTTCAAATGCCCCAGACAATTTGGCCCTCTCTGCTTTCCTGCGGACTCCATCCTCAAAAGCACCTATTTTTGCTTTCGGCGCCCTCCGGAGCAAAAAAGACAAACGTCCAGCTTTTGCTGCCACAGCAAAGGTGCCAGCGGGGAAAAGTAATGGTGGTTCTCACTGCCTCCTGGAACCCTTTCAAATGCCACAGACAATTTGGCCCTCTCTGCTTTCCTGCGGACTCCATCCTCAAAAGCACCTGTTTTCGCTTTCGGCAGCCTCCGGAGCAAAAAAGACAAACGTCCAGCTTTTGCTGCCACAGCAAAGGTGCCAGCGGGGAAAAGTAATGCTGGTTCTCACTGCCTCCTGGAACCCTTTCAAATGCCACAGACAATTTGGCCCTCTCTGCTTTCCTGCGGACTCCATCCTCAAAAGCACCTGTTTTCGCTTTCGGCAGCCTCCGGAGCAAAAAAGACAAACGTCCAGCTTTTGCTGCCACAGCAAAGGTGCCAGCGGGGAAAAGTAATGCTGGTTCTCACTGCCTCCTGGAACCCTTTCAAATGCCCCTGACAATTTGGCCCTCTCTGCTTTCCTGCGGACTCTATCCTCAAAAGCACCTGTTTTCACTTTCGGCGCCCTCCGGTGGTAAAAAGACAAACGTCCAGCTTTTGCTGCCACAGCAAAGGTGCCAGCGGGGAAAAGTAATGCTGGTTCTCACTGCCTCCTGGAACTCTTTCAAATGCCCCAGACAATTTGGCCCTCTCTGCTTTCCTGCGGACTCCATCCTCAAAAGCACCTATTTTCGGTTTCGGCAGCCTCCGGAGCAAAAAAGACAAACGTCCAGCTTTTGCTGCCACAGCAAAGGTGCCAGCGGGGAAAAGTAATGCTGGTTCTCACTGCCTCCTGGAACCCTTTCAAATGCCACAGACAATTAAGCCCTCTCTGCTTTCCTGCGGACTCCATCCTCAAAAGCACCTGTTTTCGCTTTCGGCAGCCTCCGGAGCAAAAAAGACAAACGTCCAGCTTTTGCTGCCACAGCAAAGGTGCCAGCGGGGAAAAGTAATGCTGGTTCTCACTGCCTCCTGGAACCCTTTCAAATGCCCCAGACAATTTGGCCCTCTCTGCTTTCCTGCGGACTCCATCCTCAAAAGAAACTATTTTCCCTTTCGGCGCCCTCCGGTGGTAAAAAGACAAACGTCCAGCTTTTGCTGCCACAGCAAAGGTGCCAGCGGGGAAAAGTAATGCTGGTTCTCACTGCCTCCTGGAACCCTTTCAAATGCCACAGACAATTTAGCCCTCTCTGCTTTCCTGCGGACTCCATCCTCAAAAGCGCCTTTTTTCACATTCAGCGCCCTCCGGTGGTAAAAAGACAAACGTCCAGCTTTTGCTGCCACAGCAAAGGTGCCAGCGGGGAAAAGTAATGCTGGTTCTCACTGCCTCCTGGAACTCTTTCAAATGCCACAGACAATTTGGCCCTCTCTGCTTTCCTGCGGACTCCATCCTCAAAAGCACCTATTTTCGCTTTCGGCAGCCTCCGGAGCAAAAAAGACAAACGTCCAGCTTTTGCTGCCACAGCAAAGGTGCCAGCGGGGAAAAGTAATGCTGGTTCTCACTGCCTCCTGGAACCCTTTCAAATGCCACAGACAATTTGGCCCTCTCTGCTTTCCTGCGGACTCCATCCTCAAAAGCACCTGTTTTCGCTTTCGGCAGCCTCCGGAGCAAAAAAGACAAACGTCCAGCTTTTGCTGCCACAGCAAAGGTGCCAGCGGGGAAAAGTAATGCTGGTTCTCACTGCCTCCTGGAACCCTTTCAAATGCCCCAGACAATTTGGCCCTCTCTGCTTTCCTGTGGACTCCATCCTCAAAAGCACCTGTTTTCGCTTTCGGCAGCCTCCGGAGCAAAAAAGACAAACGTCCAGCTTTTGCTGCCACAGCAAAGGTGCCAGCGGGGAAAAGTAATGCTGGTTCTTACTGCCTCCTGGAACTCTTTCAAATGCCACAGACAATTTGGCCCTCTCTGCTTTCCTGCGGACTCCATCCTCAAAAGAACCTATTTTTGCTTTCGGCGCCCTCCGGAGCAAAAAAGACAAACGTCCAGCTTTTGCTGCCACAGCAAAGGTACCAGCGGGGAAAAGTAATGCTGGTTCTCACTGCCTCCTGGAACCTCTTCAAATGCCACAGACAATTTGGCCCTCTCTGCTTTCCTGCGGACTCCATCCTCAAACGCACCTGTTTTCACTTTCGGCAGCCTCCGGAGCAAAAAAGACAAACGTCCAGCTTTTGCTGCCACAGCAAAGGTGCCAGCGGGGAAAAGTAATGCTGGTTCTCACTGCCTCCTGGAACCCTTTCAAATGCCACAGACAATTTGGCCCTCTCTGCTTTCCTGCGGACTCCATCCTCAAAAGCAGCTGTTTTCGCTTTCGGCAGCCTCCGGAGCAAAAAAGACAAACGGCCAGCTTTTGCTGCCACAGCAAAGGTGCCAGCGGGGAAAAGTAATGCTGGTTCTCACTGCCTCCTGGAACCTCTTCAAATGCCCCAGACAATTTGGCCCTCTCTGCTTTCCTGCGGACTCCATCCTCAAAAGCACCTGTTTTCGCTTTCGGCAGCCTCTGGAGCAAAAAAGACAAACGTCCAGCTTTTGCTGCCACAGCAAAGGTGCCAGCGGGGAAAAGTAATGCTGGTTCTCACTGCCTCCTGGAACCCTTTCAAATGCCCCAGACAATTTGGCCCTCTCTGCTTTCCTGCGGACTCCATCCTCAAAAGCACCTATTTTTGCTTTCGGCGCCCTCCGGAGCAAAAAAGACAAACGTCCAGCTTTTGCTGCCACAGCAAAGGTGCCAGCGGGGAAAAGTAATGGTGGTTCTCACTGCCTCCTGGAACCCTTTCAAATGCCACAGACAATTTGGCCCTCTCTGCTTTCCTGCGGACTCCATCCTCAAAAGCACCTGTTTTCGCTTTCGGCAGCCTCCGGAGCAAAAAAGACAAACGTCCAGCTTTTGCTGCCACAGCAAAGGTGCCAGCGGGGAAAAGTAATGCTGGTTCTCACTGCCTCCTGGAACCCTTTCAAATGCCACAGACAATTTGGCCCTCTCTGCTTTCCTGCGGACTCCATCCTCAAAAGCACCTGTTTTCGCTTTCGGCAGCCTCCGGAGCAAAAAAGACAAACGTCCAGCTTTTGCTGCCACAGCAAAGGTGCCAGCGGGGAAAAGTAATGCTGGTTCTCACTGCCTCCTGGAACCCTTTCAAATGCCCCTGACAATTTGGCCCTCTCTGCTTTCCTGCGGACTCTATCCTCAAAAGCACCTGTTTTCACTTTCGGCCCCCTATCCGGTGGTAAAAAGACAAACGTCCAGCTTTTGCTGCCACAGCAAAGGTGCCAGCGGGGAAAAGTAATGCTGGTTCTCACTGCCTCCTGGAACTCTTTCAAATGCCCCAGACAATTTGGCCCTCTCTGCTTTCCTGCGGACTCCATCCTCAAAAGCACCTATTTTCGGTTTCGGCAGCCTCCGGAGCAAAAAAGACAAACGTCCAGCTTTTGCTGCCACAGCAAAGGTGCCAGCGGGGAAAAGTAATGCTGGTTCTCACTGCCTCCTGGAACCCTTTCAAATGCCACAGACAATTTGGCCCTCTCTGCTTTCCTGTGGACTCCATCCTCAAAAGCACCTGTTTTCGCTTTCGGCAGCCTCCGGAGCAAAAAAGACAAACGTCCAGCTTTTGCTGCCACAGCAAAGGTGCCAGCAGGGAAAAGTAATGCTGGTTCTCACTGCCTCCTGGAACCCTTTCAAATGCCCCAGACAATTAAGCCCTCTCTGCTTTCCTGCGGACTCTATCCTCAAAAGCGCCTTTTTTCACATTCAGCGCCCTCCGGTGGTAAAAAGAGAAACGTCCAGCTTTTGCTGCCACAGCAAAGGTGCCAGCGGGAAAAGTAATGCTGGTTCTCACTGCCTCCTGGAACTCTTTCAAATGCCACAGACAATTTGGCCCTCTCTGCTTTCCTGCGGACTCCATCCTCAAAAGCACCTATTTTCGCTTTCGGCAGCCTCCGGAGCAAAAAAGACAAACGTCCAGCTTTTGCTGCCACAGCAAAGGTGCCAGCGGGGAAAAGTAATGCTGGTTCTCACTGCCTCCTGGAACCCTTTCAAATGCCACAGACAATTTGGCCCTCTCTGCTTTCCTGCGGACTCCATCCTCAAAAGCACCTGTTTTCGCTTTCGGCAGCCTCCGGAGCAAAAAAGACAAACGTCCAGCTTTTGCTGCCACAGCAAAGGTGCCAGCGGGGAAAAGTAATGCTGGTTCTCACTGCCTCCTGGAACCCTTTCAAATGCCCCAGACAATTTGGCCCTCTCTGCTTTCCTGCGGACTCCATCCTCAAAAGCACCTGTTTTCGCTTTCGGCAGCCTCCGGAGCAAAAAAGACAAACGTCCAGCTTTTGCTGCCACAGCAAAGGTGCCAGCGGGGAAAAGTAATGCTGGTTCTCACTGCCTCCTGGAACCCTTTCAAATGCCCCAGACAATTTGGCCCTCTCTGCTTTCCTGCGGACTCTATCCTCAAAAGCGCCTTTTTTCACTTTCGGCGCCCTCCGGTGGTAAAAAGACAAACGTCCAGCTTTTGCTGCCACAGCAAAGGTGCCAGCGGGGAAAAGTGATGCTGGTTCTCACTGCCTCCTGGAACTCTTTCAAATGCCACAGACAATTTGGCCCTCTCTGCTTTCCTGCGGACTCCATCCTCAAAAGCACCTATTTTCGCTTTCGGCAGCCTCCGGAGCAAAAAAGACAAACGTCCAGCTTTTGCTGCCACAGCAAAGGTGCCAGCGGGAAAAGTGATGCTGGTTCTCACTGCCTCCTGGAACCCTTTCAAATGCCACAGACAATTTGGCCCTCTCTGCTTTCCTGTGGACTCCATCCTCAAAAGCACCTGTTTTCGCTTTCGGCAGCCTCCGGAGCAAAAAAGACAAACGTCCAGCTTTTGCTGCCACAGCAAAGGTGCCAGCGGGGAAAAGTAATGCTGGTTCTCACTGCCTCCTGGAACCCTTTCAAATGCCCCAGACAATTTGGCCCTCTCTGCTTTCCTGCGGACTCCATCCTCAAAAGCACCTGTTTTCGCTTTCGGCAGCCTCCGGAGCAAAAAAGACAAACGTCCAGCTTTTGCTGCCACAGCAAAGGTGCCAGCGGGGAAAAGTAATGCTGGTTCTCACTGCCTCCTGGAACCTGTTCAAATGCCCCAGACAATTTGGCCCTCTCTGCTTTCCTGCGGACTCCATCCTCAAAAGCACCTGTTTTCGCTTTCGGCAGCCTCCGGAGCAAAAAAGACAAACGTCCAGCTTTTGCTGCCACAGCAAAGGTGCCAGCGGGGAAAAGTAATGCTGGTTCTCACTGCCTCCTGGAACCCTTTCAAATGCCCCAGACAATTAAGCCCTCTCTGCTTTCCTGCGGACTCTATCCTCAAAAGCACCTGTTTTCACTTTCGGCGCCCTCCGGTGGTAAAAAGACAAACGTCCAGCTTTTGCTGCCACAGCAAAGGTGCCAGCGGGGAAAAGTCATGCTGGTTCTCACTGCCTCCTGGAACTCTTTCAAATGCCACAGACAATTTGGCCCTCTCTGCTTTCCTGCGGACTCCATCCTCAAAAGCACCTATTTTCGCTTTCGGCAGCCTCCGGAGCAAAAAAGACAAACGTCCAGCTTTTGCTGCCACAGCAAAGGTGCCAGCGGGGAAAAGTAATGCTGGTTCTCACTGCCTCCTGGAACCCTTTCAAATGCCACAGACAATTTAGCCCTCTCTGCTTTCCTGTGGACTCTATCCTCAAAAGCGCCTTTTTTCACTTTCGGCGCCCTCCGGTGGTAAAAAGACAAACGTCCAGCTTTTGCTGCCACAGCAAAGGTGCCAGCGGGGAAAAGTAATGCTGGTTCTCACTGCCTCCTGGAACTCTTTCAAATGCCACAGACAATTTGGCCCTCTCTGCTTTCCTGCGGACTCCATCCTCATAAGCACCTATTTTCGCTTTCGGCAGCCTCCGGAGCAAAAAAGACAAACGTCCAGCTTTTGCTGCCACAGCAAAGGTGCCAGCGGGGAAAAGTAATGCTGGTTCTCACTGCCTCCTGGAACCCTTTCAAATGCCACAGACAATATGGCCCTCTCTGCTTTCCTGTGGACTCCATCCTCAAAAGCACCTGTTTTCGCTTTCGGCAGCCTCCGGAGCAAAAAAGACAAACATCCAGCTTTTGCTGCCACAGCAAAGGTGCCAGCGGGGAAAAGTAATGCTGGTTCTCACTGCCTCCTGGAACCCTTTCAAATGCCACAGACAATTTGGCCCTCTCTGCTTTCCTGCGGACTCCATCCTCAAAAGCACCTGTTTTCGCTTTCGGCAGCCTCCGGAGCAAAAAGACAAACGTCCAGCTTTTGCTGCCACAGCAAAGGTGCCAGCGGGGAAAAGTAATGCTGGTTCTCACTGCCTCCTGGAACCTCTTCAAATGCCACAGACAATTTGGCCCTCTCTGCTTTCCTGCAGACTCCATCCTCAAAAGCACCTGTTTTCGCTTTCGGCAACCTCCGGAGCAAAAAAGACAAACGTCCAGGTTTTGCTGCCACAGCAAAGGTGCCAGCGGGGAAAAGTAATGCTGGTTCTCACTGCCTCCTGGAACCCTTTCAAATGCCACAGACAATTTGGCCCTCTCTGCTTTCCTGCGGACTCCATCCTCAAAAGCACCTATTTTTGCTTTCGGCGCCCTCCGGAGCAAAAAAGACAAACGTCCAGCTTTTGCTGCCACAGCAAAGGTGCCAGCAGGGAAAAGTAATGCTGGTTCTCACTGCCTCCTGGAACTCCTTCAAATGCCACAGACAATTTGGCCCTCTCTGGTTTCCTGCGGACTCCATCCTCAAAAGCACCTGTTTTCGCTTTCGGCAACCTCCGGAGCAAAAAGACAAACGTCGAGCTTTTGCTGCCACAGCAAAGGTGCCAGCGGGGAAAAGTAATGCTGGTTCTCACTGCCTCCTGGAACCCTTTCAAATGCCACAGACAATTTGGCCCTCTCTGCTTTCTTGTGGACTCCATCCTCAAAAGCACCTGTTTTCGCTTTCGGCAGCCTCCGGAGCAAAAAAGACAAACGTCCAGCTTTTGCTGCCACAGCAAAGGTGCCAGCGGGGAAAAGTAATGCTGGTTCTCACTGCCTCCTGGAACCTCTTCAAATGCCCCAGACAATTTGGCCCTCTCTGCTTTCCTGCGGACTCCATCCTCAAAAGCACCTGTTTTCGCTTTTGGCAACCTCCGGAGCAAAAAAGACAAACGTCCAGCTTTTGCTGCCACAGCAAAGGTGCCAGCGGGGAAAAGTAATGCTGGTTCTCACTGCCTCCTGGAACCCTTTCAAATGCCACAGACAATTTGGCCCTCTCTGCTTTCCTGCGGACTCCATCCTCAAAAGCACCTGTTTTCGCTTTCGGCAGCCTCCGGAGCAAAAAAGACAAACGTCCAGCTTTTGCTGCCACAGCAAAGGTGCCAGCGGGGAAAAGTAATGCTGGTTCTCACTGCCTCCTGGAACTCTTTCAAATGCCACAGACAATTTGGCCCTCTCTGCTTTCCTGCGGACTCCATCCTCATAAGCACCTATTTTCGCTTTCGGCAGCCTCCGGAGCAAAAAAGACAAACGTCCAGCTTTTGCTGCCACAGCAAAGGTGCCAGCGGGGAAAAGTAATGCTGGTTCTCACTGCCTCTGGGAACCCCTTTAAATGCCCACACCTTATGGACCTCTCTGCTTTCCTGTGACTCCATCCTCAAAACACTGTTATTAACTCGGTAGTCTCTGTAGCAAAAAACGCAAATGTCCAGCTGCTGCCACAGCAAAGGTGCCAGCGGGGAAAAGTCAATGCTGGTCTCACTGCCTCCTGGAACCCTTCAAATGCCCACAGCATTTGCACCTCTCTGCTTTCTGTGGAATCCATCCTCAAAACCACTGTCTTTACCCTCTCTATTCTCTGGAGCAAAAAAACCAAACGTCCAGCTCTTGCTGCCCACAGCAAAGGGCCCCAGCGGGAAAAGTCATGCTGGTTCTCACTGCCTCCTGGAACCTCCTTCAAATGCCCCACACCT
>NW_028126744.1:0-20415 GCF_965231255.1 Vanellus vanellus
GGATGGGGATGGGGATGGGATGAGATGGGATGGGGATGGGATGGGGATGGGGATGGGGATGGGATGGGGATGGGGATGGGGGTGGGATGGGGATGGGGATGGGGATGGGATGGGGATGGGGATGGGATGGGGATGGGGATGGGGATGGGGATGGGGATGGGATGGGGATGGGGATGGGGGTGGGGATGGGGTGGGGATGGGGATGGGGATGGGGATGGGGATGGGATGGGGATGGGATGGGGGTGGGATGGGGGTGGGATGGGGATGGGATGGGGATGGGATGGGGATGGGAATGGGGGTGGGATGGGGATGGGGATGGGGTGGGGATGGGGTGGGGTGGGGTGGGATGGGGATGGGATGGGGATGGGGATGGGGATGGGGATGGGGGTGGGGATGGGGATGGGGATGGGGATGGGGATGGGGATGGGGGTGGGGATGGGGATGGGATGGGGATGGGGATGGGGATGGGGATGGGGATGGGGATGGGGATGGGATGGGGATGGGATGGGATGGGGATGGGGTGGGGATGGGGGATGGGATGGGATGGGGATGGGGATGGGGATGGGATGGGGATGGGGATGGGGATGGGATGGGGGTGGGGATGGGATGGGGGTGGGATGGGGATGGGATGGGATGGGGATGGGATGGGGATGGGATGGGGATGGGATGGGGATGGGATGGGGATGGGGATGGGGATGGGGGTGGGATGGGGATGGGATGGGATGGGGATGGGGATGGGATGAGATGGGGATGGGGATGGGGATGGGGGTGGGATGGGGATGGGATGGGGATGGGGATGGGGATGGGATGGGATGGGGATGGGGATGGGATGGGGATGGGGGTGGGGATGGGGATGGGGATGGGATGGGGATGGGGATGGGATGAGATGGGATGGGGATGGGGATGGGGTGGGGATGGGGATGGGATGGGGATGGGGATGGGGATGGGGATGGGGATGGGATGGGGATGGGGATGGGGTGGGGATGGGGATGGGATGGGGGTGGGGATGGGGATGGGGTGGGGATGGGGATGGGATGGGGATGGGGGGGGGATGGGATGGGGATGGATGGGGATGGGATGGGGATGGGGATGGGATGGGGATGGGATGGGGATGGGGATGGGGATGGGGGTGGGATGGGGATGGGATGGATGGGGATGGGGATGGGATGAGATGGGGATGGGGATGGGGATGGGGGTGGGATGGGGATGGGATGGGGATGGGGATGGGATGGGGATGGGGATGGGATGAGATGGGATGGGGATGGGGATGGGGTGGGGATGGGGATGGGATGGGGATGGGGATGGGGATGGGGATGGGGATGGGATGGGGATGGGGATGGGGTGGGGATGGGGATGGGATGGGGGTGGGGATGGGGATGGGGTGGGGATGGGGATGGGATGGGGATGGGGATGGGATGGGGATGGGATGGGGATGGGATGGGGATGGGATGGGGGTGGGATGGGCATGGGGATGGGATGGGGATTTCATGGGGATGGGGATGGGATGGGGATGGGATGGGGATGGGGCATTTTCAGATGGGGACACAGATGGGGGGTGGGACAGGGATGAGCCTGGGATCGGGGTCGGGGTCGGGATCGGGGCCGGAGCGGTGGCGCCGTCCCCGCAGGTACGAGGCGGAGTTGTCCATCCGCCTCTCGGTGGAGAACGACATCACGGGGCTGCGCAAAGTCATCGATGACACCAACCATGGCGCGGCTGCAGCTGGAGGGGGAGATCGAGTCCCTCAAGGAGGAGCTCATCTTCATGAAGAAGAACCACGAGGAGGTGGGGATGGAGCTGGGGGGCGGTTGGGGGGGGGGAGCCGGGCCCGACGGGGGCCCCGCGTTGACGCCGGTCCCTCGATGTGTGTGTGGGTCCCCCCAAAGGAGGTGAAGGCCCTCCAGGCGCAGGTGTCGGACTCGGCGGTGACGGTGGAGGTGGACGCGCCCAAGTCGCAGGACCTGGGCAAGATCATGGCGGAGATCCGGGCGCAGTACGAGGCTCTGGCCCAGAAGAACCTGGAGGACCTGGAGAAGCAATGGGGGCAGCAGGTGGGACCCCCACCCCCCCCCAAAGCCGCCCCCCGGGGGGGCCCCGGCGGTCCCCCGCCGAACCGGGGTGGTGCTCCATGGGGGTGTTTTCCACCCAGGACATGGGGGCAATGGGGGGGGACAGCCCCCACCTCCGCGGGGCGGTCGTTTGGGGGTCCCATCACACAGGGGAAGCCCAATCTGGGGGGCGTTGGCCCGGGGGTGCCCAGTCTGACCCAGTTCCCCAAAGGGAGGAGGACTTGACCCAATGGGGTCTTGGCCCAACGTCGGGGACATCCCCGGGGCGACCCCTGTCCCGTAGGGGAACCCCATCCCACGGTGGGGACCTTCTCCGAGGGGGTCCTGGTCCACCACCGGGGGCACTCCCAGGAGACCCCTGTCCCATAGGGGACCCCCAGGCCTCAGTGGGGCCCTTCTCCAGGGGGGTCCTGCTCCAACTTGGGGGGACATTCCCCAGGGGAAACCATCCCAGGGGGCAGCAGCCCCCACGGTGGGGACGTTCTCCAAGGGGGTCCTGGTCCACCACTGGGGACAGTCCCGGGGTGACCCCTGTCCCGTAGGGGACCCCCAGGCCTCAGTGGGGCCCTTCTCCAGGGGGGTCCTGCCCCAACTTGGGGGGACATTCCTGCAGGACCCCTATCCCGTGTGGGACCCCTCTCCTTGGGGTCGGCTCTTCTTGGGGTGGTTTCACCCCCCATGTCCCCTCCGTGGCTTGGGGTCACCACGGTGGGCTGGGCCCAGGCAGTGACCCCCAAACCGTGTCCGTCTGTGTGTCCGTGTCCGTCTGTGTGTCCGTGTCCGTCTGCGCGTCCCCTCCAGATCACCGAGAGCACCATCGAGATCACGCAGAGCAGCAAAGACATCGAGGTGGCCCGCGGCACCGTGGTGGACCTCCGTCGTTCCGTCCAGACCCTGGAGATCGACTTGGAGTCCCTCCGCAACCAGGTGCCCATCCCCCCAAGAACCACCCTCCCGCCCCACAGCCCCAACCCCACCACCACCTCCCACCCAACCCCACGGCGGCGCCGGGCCGACCGTTGAGGGGGGGACACGCGGACGATGCTCGGCAGAACGCCGGGTTGGAGGCCAACCTGGCGGAGGTGGAGAACCGCTACGGGCTGGAGATGGAGCGGGTCAAGGGGCTGATCCTGCGGGCGGAGGAGGAGCTGCTGCGGGTGCGCGCGGAGCTGCAGCGTCAGGCGGAGGAGTACCGGGCGCTGCTCAACCTCAAGGGCAAACTGGAGGCCGAGATCGTGACCTACCGGCAGCTGCTGGAGGGGGGAGAGGAGTTCAGGTAGAGGGGGTGTGGGGCGGGTGAGGTGGGGGGTGGCACCACGGGTGGGATGTCCCGGGTGAGTCTTGAGGGGTGGTGGTGGGATGGGGGTGGGATGGGGTGGGGTGGGGAAGGGGGTGGTGGTGGGATGGGGACAGTGGTGGCATCCAGAAGGGATGAGGTCCAGGTGATGGGACATCCCAGGTGCCATCCTTCGCGGTGGTCTTGGGGTGGGATGGGGGTGGTGGGATGGGATGGGATGGGATGGGATGGGATTGGATGGGGTGGGGTGGTGGTGGGATGGGGATGGTGGTGGCATCCAGAAGGGATGAGGTCCCGGTGATGGGACGTCCCAGGTGCCATCCTTCAGGGTGGTCTTATGGGGGGGTGGGATGGGATGGGGTGGGATGGGATGGGATGGGATGGGATGGGATGGGATGGGATGGGGACGGTGGTGGCATCCAGGAGGGTTGGGCCCTAGGCAATGGGATGTCCAGGTCCCATCACCCACAATGCACTGGGGACAGCAAGGGGATGGTGGTGGCATCTAGCAGGCATGTCCCACAAGTGCTGGGACACCCCCGCCCGTCCTCCAGGGTGGTCTGGGGGACAGTGGTGGCATCCAGAAGGGATGAGCCCCCGGTGATGGGGTGTCCCAGGTGCCATCCTTCGGGGTGGTCTTGGGGTGGGATGGGGACAGCGGTGGCACCCAGTGGAGATGAACCCCCGGTGATGGGATGTCCCGGGTCAGGCCAGCGAGGGGACGGTGGTGGCATCCAAGGGGGGGGCGGGGGGGGGGTGAGCCCCCGGTGATGGGAAGCCGCGGGTGCCACCCCTCGGGACACCCCGGGGCCCGCGAGGGGACGGTGGTGGCACCCATCAGACGTGTCCCTCAAGAGCACCGGGACATCCCCGCTCACCCCTCCAGGACGCTCCCAGTCCCTCACCTCTGGGTTCCGTGGGGTGACGTGGGGAAGGGGGGGGGGGGGACACCCTGGGCCGCCCCCCCCCGCCCCCTGACCCCCCCCCCGCCCCCCCCCAGCCTGCAGGACGCTCTGGAGAAGGAGAGCACCTCCGTGACGCAGAGGAGCTCCCAGCGGGTGGTGGACGGGAAGGTGGTGACGGAGACGAAGGAGGTGAAGGTGCGGACGTACTGAGTGGGGGGAGGGGCGCCGTGGACCCCCCCCGCCCCCCCCCCCCCCCCCCAATAAAATGGCAATTTGGCAATTTACCCCCTCCCCCGCGGGGAGATGGTCCCTCCGGTGTCTTCTGCTGCTGCCGCGGGAGGAGGGAACGGGGATTGGGGTCACCGGGGGAAACTGAGGCACGGGGGGGGGGGGGGGGACAGACAGACAGACGGGGGGTTGGTGGGGACGGGGGGTGGAGGGACAGAGATGGGTGGAGGGATGGAGGACGGACGGAGGGACAGATGGACGGATGGAGGAGTGGATGGAGGGACAGATGGGCGGGTGGGCAGACGGAGGGAGGGAGGGAGGGATGGACAGACGGACAGACAGAGGGAGGGATGGAGGGAGGGAGGGATGGACAGACAGATGATGGATGGACAGATGGATGGAGGGATGATGGAGGGATGGACAGAGGGATGGAGGGGTGGAGGAACAGATGGAGGGACAGACGGGCGGGCGGACAGACGGACACCCAGATGGTCAGACGGATGGAGGGATGGATGGAGGGACAGACGGACAGATGGGTGGCTGAAGGGAGGGAGGGGTGGTTGGTTGGTTTGATGGGGGGACGGACAGACGGAGGGATGGAGGGAGGGAAGGACAGACGGATGGAGGAAGGGATGGGTGGAAGGACAGATGGAGGGAGGGACGGAGGGATAGAAGGATGGACAGATGGATGGAGGGAGGGATGGAGGGACAGACGGACAGATGGAGGGAGGGAGGGATGATGGAGGGATGGAAGGACAGAGATGGACAGAGGGATGGATGGAGGGACAGACGGACAGATGGGTGGCTGGGGGGATGGAGGGGTGGTTGGTTGGTTTGATGGGGGGACAGACGGACGGACAGATGGATGGACGGAGGGAGGGATGGATGGGTGGAGGGATGGAGGGAGGGACGGACAGATGGATGGATGGATGGAGGGATGGAGGGAGGGACGGACAGATGGATGGATGGAGGGATGGGCGGTGGACAGACGGACACGCAGATGGGTGGATGGGCGGTGGACAGACGGACGGACAGCCCCTGCCCAGCTCGGCTTCCTCCTCCCCCCACCCGCACCCGCGGTGGCCGTCCCCATCCCCGTCCCCGTCCCCACGGAGCCGCCCCACGGCCATGGCCCCCCCCCCCCCCCCCCATGTCGGGGTCGCAGGAGGTGTCCCCCACCCCCCACCAGCGGCCGGAGGGACCCCAAAGTGTCCCCCATCCCCCCTCCCCCTCCCCCTCCCCCCCGGCAGCGACACCGTCCCGCGGCTGAGCCACCGCTGCCGGACGGGACACGGGCACACGGCGGGGGGGGGCGGCTCTGCGCCCCACGGCGCTGCCCCACGGCGCTGCCCCACAGCTGTGACCCACAGTGCTGCCCCATGGCTGTGACCCACAGTGAGTGCCCCACAGCTGTGACCCACAGTCAGTGACCCACAGTCAGTGACCCACATTGTGACCCACAGCGGTGACCCACAGTGCCCCACGGCTGTGCCCCACAGCTGTGACCCACAGTGCTGCCCCATGGCTGTGACCCGCAGTGAGTGCCCCACAGCTGTGACCCACAGTGCTGCCCCACAGCTGTGCCCCATGGATGTGGCCCACAGTGAGTGCCCCACAGCTGTGACCCATGGCACTGCCCCACGGCTGTGACCCACAGTGCTGCCCCACGGCTGTGCCCCACAGCTGTGACCCACAATGCTGCCCCACAGCTCTGCCCCACGGCTGTGCCCCACGGCTGCGACCCACAGTGAGTGCCCCATGGATGTGACCCACGGCTGTGACCCACAGTTGTACCCCACAGTGAGTGCCCCACAGCGATGACCCATGGCACTGCCCCACGGCTGTGCCCCACAGTTGTGCCCCACGGCTGTGACCCACAGTGAGCGCCCCATGGACGTGACCCACGGCTGCGACCCACAGCTGTGACCCACAGCAAGTGCCCCACGGCTGTGACCAATGGCTGTGACCCACAGCGAGTGACCCACAGCTCCGCCCCACGGGGATGGCCGTGCCCGGGGTGGGGGGAGGTCCCGAGCGCACGACGGCGGCGCGGGCGGCGCCGCCAAACGCAAAATCAGCCGCTCTCCCCCGCCCCGCCCCACCCTCGGCTCCGCCCTCGGCCCCGCCTCCCCCCCGGGGGGAGGCGGGGCCGAGGGCGGAGCCGAGGGTGGGGCGGGGCGGCTCATAGTCACGTGACGCCGCCATCCGGGTCCTTTGCCTTCTCTGCCTCTTCCCAACATGGCGGCCTCAGGTGAGCGCTGCGCGGCGGCGGCGGCGGCGACCGGCGGCCTCCGCGGGGGGGTCCGGACGGTACCGATCGGTCTCTCCCGGACGCTGCCGCTTCCCGGGGAGAGGGGCGGCGGGGGGCCGGGAGGGGGGCGGCGGGGCCGCGCTGAGGGGGGGGCGGCAGCGGCGAATCGCCCCCCCCCCCCCCCCCCTTTTCCTCCTCCGTCCCCTCAGGCCGGCGCGCGCGGCCGCTCCCCCCCCCCCCCCCCCCTCCCCGCCCGTTTCCTATTGGCGGGGGGGCGCGCGCCGCCGGCGCTGATTGACGGATGGGGCGCGGGTGGGGGGAGTAGATGGAACCTTCGGGCGCGTCACTGCGCAGGCGCGGAGCGGCCGCGGGGAGGGCGGTACCCACGTGGGTGCGCGGCGCGCACGCGGTCGGCGCCGGTACCGGGATGGGGAGGGGGAAGTACCGGGGCCCCGCCCCCTCCCGGGGCCCGCCCCGCCTCCCGCCCATACCCTTGAGTCTCCTTGCGGGCCCCGGCGGGGGGGGGGGGGGGGGATAACCGGCTCGTCTCTCACCGGAGAGCGGCGGACCCGCCGTGCCCGACACCCCCCGCCCCGCCCCGGTTCATCCTTCTTCCCCCCCCCCTCCACCGGTTTGTCGTCGTTGTTTGTCCGCCCTTTTCCCGGGCCCGGTTCCTCGTGTGTCCATTCCTCCGGGCCCGGTTCGTCGTGCCCCCCCCCAATCCGTTCCCCCGGGCCCGGTTTGTCGTGTGTCATCATCGTCCTCTCCCCACCTTGTCATGTCCCGTGTCTGTCCGTCCGTCCGTCCGTGTCCCGTCCCCCCCCCCCGGTGTGCTCGGTAAGATGGTGGCCGAGCAGCGCTGGGTGGGGACAGCCATCCTCAGGGGGCGGCTCTGTCCCTCCCCAACGCCCCCTCTTCCCCCTCCCCACCCTGAGCCATTTTCCACCCTTTTTTACCCCAAACAACACCCCCACACCCCCCTCCCGGTGGTGAAGCCACCGCGTGGCGAGAGCGTCACCCGAACGCGGTGGCCCGTGGGGACCCGGCGCCATTTGGAGCCTGGAGAGGGGGGGATGGGGGGAGGGGAAATGTCAAAATTATTCATTTCTCCCCCAAAATCTCTGCGGGGTCCCCGAGCCGGCACGGAGGCCCGGCACCGCCGTGGACGTCTGCCCGGAGAGGCGCCGGTGGGGACAAACCGAGTGGCCCCAAACGGAGGGGTCGGAGCCGAGCGCCTTCGCAGGGTGGGGGTATTCCTCCCCCCCCCCCCCCTCCCTTCCTCATCCGCCCCCCGGGAGGGGTACGGGGGGGTGAGGGGGCTCTGAGCTGCAGGAGAGGTTTTGGGGTGCGGATCGCGGCCGTGGGGAACCCGTGTCACACCCCACGCGCGGAGGGTGATGGAGCCCCAGTGCCTCCTCGGGGGGGGGGGGGGTGCGGGGGGCTCAGCGGCCCCTCGGCGGGGGTAAAACCAGCGGGAAAAGGGGCAGATTTTGCCCAGGCGGGGAGGTTTCCCCCCCCCACCCCCCCTCCCCAGCCCTGACGTGGTGTCAGCAGACAGTGACGCCGTTATCCTGCGACAGAAACCGCGTTGCGCCGTCGGCTCCCGCCCGCACTCCGTAGCCATCTGGTGCGGCCGCAGCCAAGCCAAGGCTGACGGGTTTTGGAGGCCGGTGGCCACTCGGGGAACCGATCCGGTGTCATTTGGGAAGCGGTACCGGTACGGTGGGGAGGGTGAAACCCACCGCCCACCCTCCCTCCCTCCCTCCCTCGGGAACGGCGCTTGTCTCCGGCGGGAGAGCGTTTCTCCTTCCTTTTTTCCAGGCGGTCACCGCTGCCGCTGTTCTCCCGTCGTTTTATTTTTTTTTTAATCCAGCGCTGACGACATTTTTCCGTGACTTTCTCTTTGGCAAACAGAGCTTGAGCCGTTCCGGAGGGCCGAGCGGATTGACCGCCTTTGCCTATGGATGGATGGGGCAGGCGTGCTGTCCCAAAAACCGGTGGCAAAATTTGGCAGGGCTCTCCCGGAGATGTTTGCAGCAGGCAGAGAAAGCCTGGGGGGGGAAGGGCGGGGGTCCCAGGGGCTTGGGGACCCCCCAAACAGCTCATCCCCCTCCCGGATACACGGGGACGCGGCTGGAGGGTGTCACCCCCTGAGGTCGGGCGCTCTCTGCCGGGCTCTACGGGGTCCTCGGGGCACTCCCCGCTCGCCCGGGGGGGGGTCTAAAACCATTTCGCCCCCTCTGTGATGGCTGTGGAGCGGCTCCGGGGGGGGGTGGGAGGTGTGGGTGTCACTGGGTCACCTCCCTGGGGGGGCTCCGTGTGTGTTTGGGCTCCTGGGGGAAGCGTTTGCGGTCCCCCCCGGTCCCGACGCCTCTGGGAGCGGGAAGAAGACCCAAACGCTGCCAAGGTCTTCTCCAAAGCCTGACCAGGGTCGTGCCCTGGGGGGGGGGGGGACAGGTCACCCCACCCCCCCCGAAGGGGTGACAGGCCGGGGAGGGGGGGAGCAGCCACCACGTGTCTCCCCCATCGCTGCCGTTCGGCGTCGCTTGGCCGTTGGCGGTGTTACCCCAAACCCTCCGGAGCCACGGTTGGAAGATCGGAGCGGATGTCGGCGAGGAGCGGAGGCTGCGGGATGGCAGTGACGGTGATGGGGGGGGGGGGACACGGACGGACGAATCGGTGGTGAAAAATACCGGTCGAAGCTGCCGTTGGGTTTCCTCTCCGTGATCGTGGTTCTCCTTCGACTCCGGCGGCGCGGCCCCGGCAGCATTTGTGGGGAGGGTGGGAGTGGGACGGGATAACGCAGCTGGGGGCAAAGCCGGCCGGACTGCGGGGCGAAAGGGTCCGTTTTTAGGCTCAGCTCTTCTCTCCGTCCCTCCTGGCGTCTTGGTGGATGTTGGGAATGAAGACCGGGGGAGCGGGAGCGCCCTGGCGGCATCTGGGAGCTGCCGGCGTCGCTGGGGGTGAGCTCGGGAGGGTGGGATGGCTCCGTCCGTCCTCCCAGCGCCCGGCTGGAGGAGCAGAGTACGGTCCCGCGCTGCCCTAAAACCGAGACCGGAAGGGGAAGAGCGGGACCCAGAAAAAGGGGATTTTGGGGGGAGAGGAGGGGGGGGGGCGCTGCGTGCAGGCGGTCGCTCCGTACCTGGAGCCTCTCGCCCCCCCCTTTCCCCGCTGGAAGACGCCGGCGATGCCGGTGCAGGGATTTCTGCGGAAGAAACCATTTTAAGCGCTTCTTGGGCGAGCCGTCCCTCAGCTCTGAGCGCTGGCAGGCGAGCCCTGGGCTAATTAAGGGGCGGCAAACGAGTAGCCCGTGAAACTCCCGCGTCCCTCGTGTTTATCTTCGTTAAGGGCTGCTGCGACGCTTCACCGGTTAATTATCGCCCTCCCCGGCCGGCGGCCCGCCTGCAGATTATCTGCGTGGAGGCCGGCGGTCCCAAAGTTTATTATTAATTTTTAAGGAAGATAAGAGCGTGTGTTTTCAAAAGCAATTAGCGGTTTCGCGCCGCTGTCGTCGCTGTAGTGGCTTTTGAACCAGATCGGCTTTTCTTTCTGCTGGGAGAGGGGAGCTGAAGTGCCGCTGAAAAACCCCGCGGAGGGGGTGTCCCAAGTCACGGGGGGGGTCTGAGCCCTCCGGACTCTGCCTGGAAACATTTTTGCGGGTAAAGGCGGCGTTTTTGCAGGTGAAGGTGACTTTTTTTTGCAGGTAGAAGCTCCATCTGTCCCTGCTCTGGCCGGCAGTGCCGCAGGGGGGCAGCAATTCCTTCTGCAAGGAAAATAAAAAAAAAAAAAATTAAAAAAAAAAAAACACGCTAAATTTTGCAAACTGCATCATAACCCGCCCGCCTAAAAATAGCCCGGCTTCCCCAGCGCTGCTGGGAGGTGTCGCAGCCTGTCGCGACGCCCGGCTTTGTCGGGAGATGGAGAATAAGCGCTGCGGCCGAACGCGGCTCTGGGCAGAGCCGAAAAAAAAAAGAAAAAAAAAAAAATTCCCCGAGTTGGGGAGATTCGTTAAGATGTCGGTGAGACCGGGCGGCTTCTGGCTCCGGAGGGATCCCGGTGGCCGTGGGATTGCCCGGCCGTGCTCCGCCGCGTCTCTGCCTTTGCGGCCTGGGTGGAAGCGGGACGGCTTCTCCTCCCCCAAAATAAAAACAGCCCCCGGGGAGGTCTGTGGGTACGGCTGACCCCCAAAAGGTGAAGCGGGAGTGTGTTCCGAGTGGCGGCAGCCTCGGTTCTCCTCCCTGCTGAGTTTGAGGCGCTTCTCCCGTGGGAAACGGGAAATAAACCGGGACGGGGCGGTCGGCGCCTGCGTCGCGATGTGCAAAACCCGGCGGCTCCCGCGCGTCGCTCACTCCCCTCCTTCTCTTTTTTCCTCTCCCCACCAGCGAAGAAGAAGAACAAGAAGGGCAAGACCCTCACTCTGACGGACTTTCTGGCAGAGGACGGCGGCGGCGGCGGTGGCCCGACCTATATCCCCAAACCCGTCAGCTGGGCCGACGAGACAGATGACCTGGAAGGAGACGGTACCGTCATTTCCCGGCTCGTCGGAGCTCTCCAATCGCTCAAACACCCAAACCCCGCTCTTTTTTTTTTTTTTTTAAACATTAAAACACCCGCACGAGAAATCTCTTGGCCTGCGGCGTCGAAGGGGGAAGCGCTCTGCTTCTGCCTCGCTCGCGGGGTTGGAGGGACGCGGCCGCAGTTTGTCCCCAGATGGATTCTGCCCCTTCTCGCACCACCGCGGGGGGGTGTGTGTGTGCAAAAAACGGGGTGGGAAGTGTTGGTGACCGCCGCACCGGCGGCAGCTTCGGCCGTACCCTCCGAACAGCCGATGGCCCGGAACAACACACCCAAACCTCCCGAAATTTGCTGGTGGTTTCCTTTCTGGGGAGTAATTAAGCTCAGAGAGCAAATCCAGTACTCGTTAGGATGGAGACTCGTTCGGGCCGAGGTTTGAGACGGGCGGTCTGGTGAAGGGGAGGGAGATTTGCACCCAAACGGGGAACAGAAATGGGATAAAGACCTTTTTGTCGGTGTAACCGGAGCGGTGAAAGCGGCGGGTGGGCAGAGTCGCCGAAGCTCGGGCGTTACCGGTGAGCGCGGTGACCTCCGGCTCGGCCGCCGCAGCGCCTTCTCCCTCCGAACACGCCAATACCGAACCGGGGTGTTTTTACCGCGAGTCCGGCTGTGATTTAAACAGGAATTTACCCCCGGAAGGCTTAATGCCGTATTAAATGGGTGGTTGGACTCAACGGCCGCTCTGCCGGGCGGTTGTACCCTGTTTCGGTTTCTCCGTGGGGACGGCCCGGTGCCTTTTGGGCAGCTTCTTCCTTGCTGGGTCAAACAGTTCGGCCGGATGAATTTGGGGGCTTTAAGGTGCAGCTCCTGGGCCGTAACGCCGCGTGTTGGCGGCCCGCGGCGAGGACGACGGCGTTGGCGGTAACCCCCCCCCCCCTCTCTCCTTGGGGTGGTTTCGGGGCTGATTTGCCCAATTTCTCTCTTTAGTTTCTACCACTTGGCACAGTAACGATGACGACGTGTACCGGGCCCCTCCCATCGACCGCTCCATCCTGCCCACCGCCCCGCGGGCCGCCCGGGAACCCAACATAGACAGAAGCCGCCTCCCGAAATCCCCTCCCTACACCGCCTTTCTGGGAAACCTGCCCTACGACGTGACGGAGGAATCCATCAAGGACTTCTTCAGAGGACTCAACGTGAGTGCCGGGGGGGGGGTGGGGGGATAACGTGGGCTGTAAAGACCGTGATTTTTGGATGCTGCCGCCCCCGGAGCGGTGTTTTCCAGGCGGCTTTGGCTGTGGTGTTTCCCGGATCTTGGGGGGGTGATGGGGGCTGCGTAGCTGCTGCCGGACACCCGCCTGCGCCCTCGCTCCCCCTCGGCGGGGATGAGAAAATTTGCGGGTCGCCATGAAGACGGGGAGATCGCTTACCGCATAGTCACAGGCCAAAAAAAAAAAAAAAACCCAGTCTCAACTTGGAGGAAAACTACATTTATTACTGGTTAAAACAGCCTCGCTTGTCGCTATTACCTGCTCCGGCACCTGGAGACCCTCCTCCTCCTCCTCCTCCTCCTCCTCCTCTGAAATTTGCGGTCCCTCTGCTGTTTCACGCTTCCCCCCTCTGCCCCTCCTCTGCCTGGCTGAGAAATGCCCTTTCTTTTTTTTATTTCTTTTTTTTTTTTTTAAATATAATTTCACGGAGGCACCTCAGACTTGGCTGACGGGCTGCGCTGTGGCCTGAGCTGCGTCCGCTCCTCCCCGGGGGGGTTTCCCGGTTGGAGCTCGCGCCAGATACGTCCTACCCCGTGGCCGAGAGCAGCCGACGCTCCGGGGGGAGCCTGTGACCCCCACAACATCTTTTTTTTTTTTTTTTTTTTCCCCCAACTTTAAGAATGTTGGAGCCCTTTGGGTTTATCGGGGAGGAGGTGGGGGACGGCGAAGCAGCGAGGAGAAACGGCCGTTTCCCCTCCCCGGAACGTCAGCCTGGGAGATGCGGCTGGAGCCGCAGAGCCGTGCTGCGTACCTCCATCTTCCCTTTTCGGCTTAATTTTTTTCTAACCTCTCCTGGTGCTGAGGCAGCACCCGCTCCTCCTCGGGGAGCGATAGCCGGGGTGAGACTCCGGAGGAGGAGGAGGAGGAGGAGGAAGGAGCCGAGTGGCCGCAGCCCCATCCGGATCCGGGCAGAGGGCTCAGCACTCCGCAGGGGAGGAGGAAGGGAAGCGCGATGGTGCCCCTCACCCCTCGCAGAAGCCCTTTGCTCCGCATCCGCCGCTCGGTTCTCCCTTCCCGGCCTCTCCCGGCGGCGCTTCCTCACTCCTGAAGGCAATTTGTGCCTTCTCTTAGCCGGCACCTAACGAGCTCCGGGGGCTGTCGCCGCTTCCCGGGCCTCTGAGCAGGGAGTGACCTGGGAGCAGCCGCGCTTTGGGAAGCTCCGAAATGGGGAAGAACCGAAATCGGGGCGGGAGAGGTTGTAGAAGGCGTTAGCGCGGCGGGGGATGCCTGATGGGGTCTGGAAGCGGCGCCCTAACGAAGCCGACGAGCTGTCCTCGCAGCCCGCGGACTCCTGTCGAACACCAAATGTCTCAGTTGAACAGTTCCAAAACTGTTGGGTTGTGTTTTTTTTGGTTTTTTTTTCTCGGGAATGAGCCCTGAAGGCGGGTGGGGTGCAGTGGGGGCGGCCCACGGCCCCGTTCTTGGGGGTACGGAGCGGCTGTCGCCTGCGGAGCGGAGCTCTCCTGGCCCTGCGGCTCCGTCCCCGCTGCAGCTACTGGAGGAGAGCCGTGTCGGGAAACCTCTCGCCGCTGCCAAATTCCTCCTTCCCGACGGGCGTCGGTGGCGCTTTCGGGGAGAAGCTGTGGTGTGTTTGAAGGGGGGGGAGGGGGGGTTGAACCCCTCTCGCCGTTGAGAGGATTTATTGGGTCTGCGATAGCAACGAGCGGCGGCGTCTCGGATAACTCGATCCCCCCCCGCGGCACTCACGCCGGGGGGGGGGGCGCAGAGAGAATCCGGACGAGAGCTTTCCCCTTCTCTCCGACTGCAGATAAGTGCTGTGCGTTTGCCGCGGGAGCCGACCAATCCCGAGCGGTTGAAAGGTTTTGGTTACGCTGAGTTTGAAGACATAGACTCCTTGTTCCAGGCTCTGAGCCTCAATGAAGAGGTGAGTCCAACAACCCCTGACGGAGTGGGACTGGTGCCCGCAAGCCCCCAGATGTGTCCCCCCGTCCCCCCCCCCAGCCCCCTCCTCTGCAGCCCTGGCCGCTAGGGAGGCGTTAAGTGTCGTCTTGTAGAGCAGTGGTTTTCCCTGCTGGAAAAAGACTTAAATGGGGAAGAAATGGGGTTTTTTTTAAGCCTTAAAGTGGTGCAAGCCGCCTGCCTCGCCCCGGGATGGGCTCTTCCCGCCCCTCGGCCCACCTTCAGCCCCCAAAGCTGACTTCCCCCTCTCGTTTCCAGTCTTTAGGGAACAGAAGAATACGAGTGGATGTCGCCGATCAAGCTCAGGATAAAGGTGAGCGTCCTGCGGGCTCCCGGCCGTCCCTTCGCCTGCGCCGCCTCGGTCACCGCGTCTGGCGCCGGGCCCGGCCGAGGGGGGACACATCGCTGTCGTCCCAACCCCGGTCGTGGCTGGGGCTCGCGGCCGCGGGGCCCGGCTGGCGCGTTTCGCCCGCCGGCGCTTATCTAACCATGTTGCGTGGGTTCCTCCCGCGCCCCTCTGCTCCCCCTATCGCGCTAATTGACTCGGCCGAGGGTTTTTCCGAGCGTTGGCGGTTACTGCTGACACAGACCGGCGCCTTCGGAGAGGCTCTCCCTCCCGTTTCACCGCCGACAGCTGTTTTCCACCCCGCGAGCTGAAATTTCCTTCCTTTCCCCGGCAGATCGGGACGATCGCTGCTTCGGCAGAGATCGGGATCGCTTCCGGGACTCGGAGAGGTTCGAGAGCGACTGGAGGGCCCGTCCCGCCACCGCCGACAGCTTTGACGATTACCCACCCCGCAGGGGCGACGACAGCTTCGGAGACAGTGAGTTGGCAGGGGAAAAAAAATAAAAAATAATAATAAAAACAAACAAACAAACAAACAAAAAAAAAGAGCGGTGTCCCTTCCGTCGCCGCCCTGAAACGGTGGCGGAGTGGATGGGAACGGTGAGGAAGGAGCGGGGCTGTTGCTTCCCTCCGCTTCGCCCCTGGGCAAGCAGAATTCCCGCGGGGACGCGGTGGTCGCTTCCCCCGCGCCTGGAGCCCAGAGCCAAATCTGCCGCCTCTTTCCCTGTGGATAATTCTTCCTCCTTTCCGTTGTTTCCCCCGGAAAGCTGCGTTATCCTGACGTCCGGGTGTGCTTTGTTCTGCTCCGCCCGTGATGGGGGCGCAGACGGAGCGGCCGCCCGGAGCTCGTTCCCCACTTCGATGGTTGTGAGGGCGAATGGGTCGGCGCCGTCTTCTCCCGTCTGGAGAACGGTAGCGGCATTTTCCTGCTTCGTTAAGGGATTTGTGACCTTTTCACAGTAACGAGCGTAGGAAAATCCTCGCCGGTGTCTCTCACTCGAGCGTTCAGGGTAAAACCACGTGCCGGGTTCCTCCGCGCTGCCCCGCTCACGCCGCACCCCCCCCTCCCCCCTTCTGTCTCCAGGGTACCGGGATCGCTACGACGATCGGTACCGTGATGGTCCTCGGAGGGATATGGACCGTGGCTTCGGGGGACGGGATCGCTACGATGACCGCAGCAGAGACTATGACCGAGGTGGGATGTTCCCGAAGGATTCCCGGGGCGGAGAGGGGTGAGGGCGCGACTCTGCCGCGGCAGACGGGCTGCCCCGCTGTGGCCCGGTTCCCCTCCCGTAACCGGAGGCGTCGCTCTTCCTCTCCGGGCACCTTTAATCCTTCCCCGACCTCTCCTCCCCACCGGAGCCCGGGTCCGGCTCAGATTTTAAGCCCTTTGCGTTGGGGTGACGCTGACCCGCGGGAAAGTCTCCTGCTCCGCGTCCCGCCGGCTTGGGAGGGAGCGGGATTCACCAGGAAGGGTTTCCCTCCCTCCCGCAGGCTACGATTCCAGGATAGGCAGCGGCAGGAGGGCCTTTGGCAGCGGCTATCGCCGGGACGATGACTACCGAGGCTGCGGTGACCGCTACGAAGACCGCTATGACCGGCGGGATGACCGGATGGATAGGTGGAACTCCCGGGACGATTACGGCCGGGATGATTTCCGCCGCGATGACAGAGGTAATGGTTTTAGGGGAACACGGCTCGGGGAAGGGGTGGGGGGTGGGATTCCCGCTCACTCACGGTCCCGTTGCTCCTTCCCAGGTCCCACTCAGAGGCCGAAGCTCAACCTGAAGCCCCGGAGCGCTCCCAAGGAGGAGGAGACCTCGGTGGCCCCCGCGCCCCAGTCCAGCCGGGCGGCCTCCATCTTCGGGGGGGCCAAACCGGTGGACACGGCCGCCCGGGAGCGGGAGGTGGAAGAGCGGCTACAGAAGGAGCAGGAGAAGCTGCAACGCCAGCTGGAGGACGACAAGAGGATAGAAAGACGACCCCGAGAGAGGTGGGTTGGGGCAGGAGGAGGTTGGGGCGGGGGCTTCTGGCCGCCCCACGCTGGGCTGTCGGCCTTAAAACCTGCCCGGGGGCAGGCTGGGGGTGTCACGGAGCCACCGAAGGGTTTGGGTTGGGAGGGACGTTGAAGACCATCTCATTCCACCCCCTGCCCCGGGCAGGGCCACCTCCCACCAGCCCAGGTCGCTCCCAGCCCCGTCCAACCCGGCCTTGAGCACCCCCAGGGATGGGGCAGCCACAGCTTCTCGGGACACCCTGCGCCAGGGGCTCACCGCCCGCACAGGGAAGAATTTCTCCCCGATATCTCCCCTAAATCTCCCCTCTTTCGGTGTAAAACTGTTCCCCCTCATCCCACGGCTCCACCACTGACCCAGAGTCCCTCCCCAGCTCTCCTGGAGCCCCTTTAGGCACTGGAAGGGGCTCTGAGGTCTCCCCGGAGCCTTCTCCTCTCCAGGCTGAACCCCCCCACCTCTCCCCTCCTGTCCTCCCAGCAGAGGGGCTCCAGCCCTCCCAGCATCTCCGGGGCCCCCTCTGGCCCCGCTCCCACAGCTCTGTGTCCTTCTGCTGTGGGCACCCCCCGAGCTGGAGGCGGCACTGTGGGGGGGTCTCCCCAGAGCACAGCAGAGGGGCACACTCCCCCCCCCGGGGGATGCCCACACGGCGCTGTGGCCCCTCGGGCAGCCTGAGGAGCGCAGTCACACCCGCAGGGACCTCCTTTCCCCCCTCGACTGTGCCCACGCCCCCCCCTGGGGGTGCTGTAAACACCCCCCCACACTCCCTCCCCGCATTGCAGCCCCCCATCAGCTCTTTTATTTTATTTTATTTTATTTTTGCCCCCCTCCGGCACAGGCACCCCAGCTGGCGAAGCGAAGAGAACCAGGAGCGATCGCGGACGGGCAGCGAGTCCTCGCAGACCGGCAACTCCGGCCCCCCCGGCACCTCCGCGGGCACTGGTCCCACGGGCAGGAGTGAGTAGGGAGAGAGCGGGGCGACCCCAAACTGTGCCCTCCTCGTGCCTCGTCGCCCCTCTTTGCGGCGCCGAGGCCTGACCCTGCCTTCCCTCGCGTCTCCCCCCCCCCACCCCCCCGCAGCCACGCGAAGGAGGGAGAGCGAGAAGTCTTTGGAGAACGAGACGTTCGCCAAAGAGGACGATGCCCCTTCTCCCACCTCCAAAGCGAAGGAGGAGAAGCAGCCGCTGAAGGTGATGCCCGCGCCGCCCCCCAAGGAGAACGCCTGGGTGAAGCGGAGCAGCAACCCCCCCGCCCGCTCGCAGAGCTCCGATTCGGAGCAGCACTCTCCCACCAGGTCGGTGCCGCGGGCGGAGAGGGGAGAACCTGTCCCCGAGTCCTCGGGATGACTCGGGCTCAACGCGAGCCGGCACCGCGCGCTGGGGGCCCGGAAAGCCACCGGGGCTGTGTCCCCAGCGGGGGCGAGAAGGGGGGGGGGAGTGTGCCCCTCTGCTGCGCTCTGGGGAGACCCCCCCGCAGTGCCGCCTCCGGCTCGGGGGGTCCCCACAGCAGAAGGACACGGAGCTGTTGGAGCGGGGCCGGAGGGGGCCCCGGAGCTGCGGGGAGGGCTGGAGCCCCTCTGCTGGGAGAGGTGGGGGGGTCAGCGTGGAGAAGAGAAGGCTCCGGGGAGACCTCAGAGCCCCTTCCAGTGCCTAAAGGGGCTCCAGGAGAGCTGGGGGGGGACTCCTGATCAGTGGTGGAGCCGTGGGATGAGGGGGGGCGGTTTGACACTGAAAGAGGGGAGATTTAGGGGAGACAGCGGGGGGAAATTCTTCCCCGTGAGGGCGGTGAGCCCCCGGCGCAGGGTGCCCCGAGGAGCTGTGGCTGCCCCATCCCTGGAGGGGTTCAAGGCCGGGTTGGACGGGGCTGGGGGCGACCTGGGCTGGGGGGAGGTGGCCCTGCCCAGGGCAGGGGGTGGCACTGGGTGGTCTTCACGGTCTCTCCCACCCCGATCCCCCCCCGGTGGCTCAGACTCCGTGAGGTCTCCCCGTAGCCCCCGGGTGGTCTCCCCGTAGCCCCCGGGGTGGTCTCCCAGCGCGGCCACCAGCTCTCCACGGTGTTCCCGTCTCCTCAAGGTCTTGATTTCCATTTTCTTTCCCCCCCACCCCCCCCCCAGCAGCAGCCAGACGGGGCCGGGGGAGGACGGGGCCCCCCCGAAGAGCGCCCACAGGAAAGGTGAGTCCGGGCTTTGTCCCGGTTCCCATCTGGAATTACAACCGAATCCCAAAAATAGGGGTGAGGCCGCAAAAGCAGCCCCAAGCGGTCCCCTCACCGCCCCCCCCCCAAGTTCTGGTCATACCTCAGAGGGCTCTATGGGTTTTTTTTTGGGGGGGGGGGGGACACAACGCCGAGATCGAGACCTCACGTCCTTTTCCTTCTCTACAGGAGATGAGAACAAACCGGACGGGGGACGGGAGAGCGGCTCCAAGATCCGAAGCGGCAGCTCCGGCCGTGGCCCGGGAGACTCCGATAGGTGGGTGACCCCCCCCCCAGAGCCTTTCCCCCCCCCTCCCACCTCGGGAATTTGGGGGGGGGGGGGACACGACACCCCAACCCCCCCCTCGGCAGCTCCCGCTTCAACCCACCGCCCCCTCCCGTGCTGTCGAGAGCCCCTCCGGGGGGGGGGAAATGGGGATTCGGACACCACTGTGCTTAACCCCCCCCCCAATATCGGGATTTTTAACCCCCCCCGGGGGGGGGCGGATGATGCCCGGAGCTGAGGGGGGGTCCGCTTCCCCCAGGAAGGAGAGCAGGAAGGACCACGACTCGCGCCCCCCACCTGAGCCAAAGAAACTGGACGAGAACCCGCCCTCCGTAAGCGCCTTATTTTTGGGGGGGGGGGGGACACGGGACACACCTCATGTCCCCGGGGGGGGGGCAATGGGCGTTTGGGGGGGGAGGGGGGAGGTTTGAGCCCCGGAGCCGCCTCCTGGGGTGCCCCGGGGGGGGGTGGGGGGGTGAGAGGTTTGGGTTGGGGGTGGGTTTTTGGGGGGGGGGGGGGTGGGGACACACACACATCTCCGGGGGGGGCACTGGGTGTTTGGGGGGGGTCGTGCCCCAGGGATTTTTTTTTGGGGGGGGGGTGGGGTGGTGTTGGGTTTGTTTTGGGTTGTTTTTTTGGTTGGTTGGTTGGTTGGTTGGGGGGGGGGGCGGGGGTTGGGGGGACACACATACATCCCCGGGGGGGGCACTGGGTGTTTGGGGGGGGGGGGGGTCGTGCCCCAGAGCCGCCTGCTGGGGTGCCCCAGGGATTTTTTTTTGGGGGGGGGGGGGGGGTTGTTTTGGGTTGTTTTTTTTTGTTTGTTTTGGTTTTTGGGGAGGTTGGTTTTGGGGGGGTGGGGGCGGGGTTGGGGGGGGACACATACGTCCCCGGGGGGGGGGCACTGGGTGTTTGGGGGGGGGGGGGGGGTTGAGCCCCAGAGCCGCCTGCTGGGGTGCCCCGGGGGGGGTTGGGTGTTTGGGTTTTGGCTTTGTTTTGGGGTGGGTTTTTTGCTTTTTTTGGGGTGGGTTTTTTGCTTTTTGGGGGGGGGGGCGACACATGTCCTGGGGAGGGGGACTGTGTGTTTTGGGGGGGGGGGGGACACATTTGAGCCCAGAGCCGCC
>NW_028126743.1:0-21992 GCF_965231255.1 Vanellus vanellus
GCATCCCCATCCCCATCCCCCATCCCCCATCCCCATCCCCATCCCATCCCATCCCCGCCCCATCCCATCCCCATCCCCATCCCATCCCCATCCCCATCCCCATCCCATCCCCATCCCCATCCCATCCCCATCCCCATCCCCATCCCCATCCCCATCCCATCCCCATCCCCATCCCATCCCCATCCCATCCCCATCCCCATCCCATCCCCATCCCCATCCCATCCCATCCCCATCCCCTCCCCATCCCCATCCCCATCCCCATCCCCATCCCATCCCCATCCCCATCCCCATCCCCATCCCCATCCCCACCCCCATCCCATCCCATCCCCATCCCCATCCCCATCCCCATCCCATCCCATCCCATCCCATCCCCTCCCCATCCCCACCCCCATCCCATCCCATCCCATCCCATCCCATCCCATCCCATCCATCCCCATCCCCTCCCCATCCCCATCCCATCCCCATCCCCATCCCCATCCCCATCCCCATCCCCATCCCCATCCCATCCCCATCCCCATCCCCTCCCCATCCCCACCCATCCCCATCCCCCTCCCCATCCCCTCCCCATCCCACCCCATCCCATCCCCATCCCCATCCCCATCCCCATCCCCATCCCATCCCCATCCCATCCCCATCCCCATCCCCATCCCCATCCCCATCCCATCCCCATCCCCATCCTCCCCATCCCCATCCCCATCCCCATCCCATCCCATCCCCTAACTCCGTGGTGGCTGTGGGTCACGCTGTCCCTGCCCTGTCCCCAGCCCTGCAGTGTGATCGGGGTTTGGAGTACAGCGCCTGTGGCCCCCCCTGTCCCCCCACGTGCCGCGGCCTCGGCCGGGCCCCCCCGAGCACTGCGTGGGCATGGCCTGTCTGGAGGGCTGCTTCTGCCCCCCGGGGAGGGTCCTGCACGGTGAGCGCCGGCGCCGGTGTGGGGCCGGAGTGGGGCTGGAGTGGGGCCGGAGTGGGGGTGGTGTGGGGCCGGTGTGGGGCTGGAGCGGGGATGGAGTGGGGCCGGTGTGGGGCTGGAGCGGGGGAAGCATGGGGCTGTCTTGGGGTGGTGTGGGGCCGCTGTGGGGCCGCTGTGGGGCTGAGGCCCCCTCCCCTCCCCGCTGGCAGACGGCGGCTGCGTCGAACCGGCCGAGTGCCCGTGTTTCTGGGACGGCTTCGCCTTCCCGGCCGGCGCCGCCGTGCAGCAGGGCTGCAAGAACTGGTGAGTCCCCGCACGGCACTGCGCCGCACCGGCACCGCACCGCACCGGCACGGCCAGCCGGCACCCACCGGGTCGGCAAAGCCACCCGGCACCCACTGCCATGGCAGAGCCACCCGGCACCCACCGGCATGGGACAGCCATTTGGCACCCACCGGCATGGCACCGCTATCCTGCATCCACCGGGTCGGCAGAGCCATCCGGCACCCCCCAGGCCGGCACAGCCATCTGGCACTCACCGGGCTGGCAAAGCCATCCGGCACCCAGTGGCATGGCACAGCCATATGGCCCCCCCCGGCGCGGTGCCACCGGGAGAGCAGGAAGCCGCCCGGTGCTGAGCCATCACCATCCCCGCAGCACGTGCGCGGCGGGTCAGTGGCATTGCCCGTCCGCGCCGGATCCCTGCCCGTCCTCGCCGCGCTGCGCCGAGTGGGAGTTCTCCTGCCGCGCCGACGGGCGCTGCGTGCCGGGCGCTTGGCTCTGCGACAACGAGGAGGACTGCGCCGACGGCTCCGACGAAATCTGCCCCCCACCGCCTTGTGCCCCGCACCAACCCCGCTGCGCCGGCGGGCAGTGCCTGCCGTGGGGCGCCCGCTGCGACGGCGTCGCCGACTGCCCCGACGGCTCCGACGAGGAGGGCTGCCCCCCGCCCGCCTGCGCGCCCCCCGAATTCGGCTGCGCCAGCGGCCGCTGCCTCCCCCCGCAGCGCGTCTGCGACGGGGAGATGGACTGCGGCTTCGGCGACCCCTCGGACGAGGCAGGCGAGTGCCCCACGGCTCTGCCCCACGGCTCTGCCCCACGGGGGTCACCGGGAAAGGGGGGAGCTGGGGGGGGGGTATTTGGGGGTCCCGGGTCGCAGAGCAGTGGGGTGCGGGAGTGGGCTGTGCCCCACGGCGGGGGGCGGGTGCGCCCCTGTCCTTGGGGGGGCTGTGCCCAACCACAAAGGGGTCGGAGACCCGCGACTGTGCCCCACGGCGGGGGTCCCTGAGCCCCCCACGTCTGGGGTCTGTGCCCCACGGTGGGGGTCTCTGAGCCCCATGTCCTTGGGGGTCTGTGCCCCACGGTGGGGGTCCTTGAGGCCCCCGTCTTTGGGCGGTCTGTGCCCCACAGCAAAAGAGTCTGAGCCCCCCATCCCTATGGGTCTGTGCCCCACGGTAAGGGGTCATGAGTCCCCTGACCTTGGGGCTCTGTGCCCCACGGCGAGGGTCCCTGAGCCCCCCAACTGTGGGGTCTGTGCCCCACGGCGGGGGTCTGTGAGCCCCCCATCCCTGGGGGTCTGTGCCCCACGGCGGGGCTCCATGAGCCCCCCATCCCTGGGGGTCTGTGCCCCACGGCGGGGGTCCCTGACTGCCGGCGCCGCAGGCTGCAGCCCGAGCTGTGGGGCGGGGGAGTTCCGCTGCGCGGTGGGCCGCTGCGTGCCGTACCCTCTGCGCTGCGACGGCCACGACGACTGCGGCGACCTCAGCGACGAGCGCGGCTGCCTCTGCCCCCCCGGCCGCTTCCAGTGCCCCGAGGGCCGCTGCCTGCCCCCCAACGCCCTCTGCGACGGCCGCCGCCACTGCGCCAACGGCACCGACGAGGCTCTCTGCCCTGGTGAGGCGCCGTGGGGCTCGGCCCCCCCACCCCGGCGACCCCCCGCCGGCGGTGCCGTCGCCCCACGGCGCCGCGTCCCCCTGCAGAGCGCGTCACCTGCCCCCCCGGGCACCTCCCCTGCCCCGACGGCTCCTGCGTCGGCGAGACGGCGGTGTGCGACGGCGTCCGCCACTGCCGCGATGGTTGGGACGAGAGCCCGGCGGGCTGCGCGGCGGCATTGCCGGTGGCCACGCTCACCGCGGCCGCCAACGCCACGGCAGGTGAGGGGCGACGGCGGCGTGGGGCGGCGTGGGGCGGCGTGGCTCCCCGCTGCCCTGCCCCACAGCCCCGGCACCGCCGGGCTTACCGCGAGCGCCGGCACGGCAGGCGGTGGGGGTGGCGGCGGGACGGGGACACCGCGGTGACCCGCCGTCCCCCCAGCGCCGGCGTGCGGCCCCTACGGCTTCGGCTGCGGGAGCGGGGAGTGCATGCCGCGGGGGTGGCTCTGCGACGGCGAGGCCGACTGCCCCGACGGCAGCGACGAACTGGGCTGCGCCGGCGGCTGCGACGCCGCTCACTTCCCCTGCGCCCACGGCACCGGCTGCGTCCCTTACGGTCACCTCTGCGACGGCGTCCCCCACTGCCGCGACCGCTCCGACGAGAGCCCCGACCACTGCGGTGAGACGCCGTGCGGGGTCCCCGCCGGCGCGGTGGGATGCTCTCGGGGTGTCCCCATGGTGTCCCCACGCCCGGTGACACTGGTGTGGTGGGATGCTCTTGGGGTGTCCCCATGATGTCCCCATGGCCAGTGACACCGGTATGGCGGGATGCTCTTGGGGCTGTCCCCACGGTGTCCCCACAACCCAGTGACACCGGTATGGTGGGATGCTCTCAGGGTGTCCCCACGGTGTCCCCATAGCCAGTGACACTGGCATGGTGGGATGCTCTCGGGGTGTCCCCATGCCCGGTGATACCGGCGCGGTGTGATGCTCTCAGGGGTGTCCCCATGATGTCCCCATGGCCGGTGACACCGGTATGGCGGGATGCTCTCGGGGCTGTCCCCACGGTGTCCCCACACCCGGTGACACCGGTATGGTGGGATGCTCTCAGGGTGTCCCCGAACCCGGTGACACTGGTGTGGTGGGATGCTCTTGGGGTGTCCCCATGATGTCCCCACACCCAGTGACACCGGTATGGTGGGATGCTCTTGGGGCTGTCCCCATGGTGTCCCCACTCCTGGTGACACTGGTGTGGTGGGATGCTCTCAGGGTGTCCCCACGGTGTCCCCATGCCCAGTGACACCAGCGCAGTGTGATGCTCTCAGGGGTGTCCCCATGATGTCCCCACACCTGGTGACACCGGTATGGTGGGATGCTCTTGGGGCTGTCCCCATGGTGTCCCCACTCCTGGTGACACTGGTGTGGTGGGATGCTCTTGGGGTCCCCATGATGTCCCCACGCCCAGTGACACTGGCGTGGTGGGATGCTCTTGGGGCTGTCCCCATGGTGTCCCCACGCCCGGTGACACCGGTATGGTGGGATGCTCTTGGGGTGTCCCCACGGTGTCCCCACGCCCGGTGACACCAGTATGGTGGGATGCTCTTGGGGCTGTCCCCATGGTGTCCCCACACCTGGTGACACCGGCGCAGTGGGATGCTCTCGGGGATGTCATCGTGTCCCCCCTGACCTGACGGTGCTTCGGCCGCGGCGCAGGTTCCACCGCCGTCCCGCCGTGCCCGGGCCACTTCGCCTGTGGCGACGGCAGCGTGTGCCTCAACGTGTCGCGGGTGTGTGACGGCGTCACCGACTGTCCCCAGGGGGAGGACGAGTCGTCCTGCGGTGAGTGGAGGGGACACGGGGGGGGGGGGGTGGTGGGGGGGGGGGGTCGTGGCTGAGGACGGTCACCCCCACCGCGGCCACCGCACCACCGTCCCCTCCGCAGGGAGCCGCGTCCCCGCCGGCGGCCGCAACCGGACAGGGGGTCCCTGCGCCGAATACGACTGCGGGGGGGGGGAGTGCGTCACCTTCCAGCAGGTATGGGGGACGGCGGGGGGACCCCCCCCCCCCAGTGCCGCCGCGGGGGTCCCCCCGCTGCCCGGCTCAGCGCCGCCCCGCTGCCGTAGGTGTGCGACGGGGTGCCGGACTGCGGGGGCGGGGGGGGGACGCCCCCCGACGAGCGGGACTGCGGGGTGTGGGGGCCGTGGGGGCCGTGGGGCGCCTGCACCCGCTCCTGCGGCCCCGGCCTGCGGCGGCGCATGCGGGGGTGCCGGCAGCCGCGTCCCGGTGCGCTGCACGGCTGCCGCGGGTGGGACGCGCAGCAGCAGCAGTGCTTCAGCATCGCCTGTCCCGGTGAGCGGGGGGGGGGCTGGGGGGGCTGACACCCCCCGGGGGGGGGGGGGGGTCCCGCTCCTGGGGGTGCCCGAGGGGTCCCCGGGGGGGTTTCCCACGGCCAGGGGGGTTTGGGGGTTCCCATGGCTGGGGGGGGCTGGTGGAGGGGAGGGAGGGGGGGAATTCCCAGATTTGGGGTCCCCGGGGGGGTGTTGGGGGTTCCCATGGCTGGGGGGGCTGGGGGGGGTGGGGGAGGGGGGGAATTCCCAGATTTGGGGTCCCCGGGGGGCTTTGGGGTTTCCATGGCTGGGGGGGGCTGGGGGAAGGGGGGGAGGGGGGGAATTCCCAGATTTGGGGTCCCCGGGGGGCTTTGGGGTTTCCATGGCTGGGGGGGCTGGGGGGGGTGGGGGAGGGGGGGAATTCCAAGATTTGGGGTCCCCGGGGGGGGGTTGGGGGTTCCCATGGCTGGGGGGGCTGGGGGGGGTGGGGGAGGGGGGGAATTCCAAGATTTGGGGTCCCCGGGGAGGGTTGGGGGTTCCCATGGCTGGGGGGGCTGGGGGAGAGGAGGGAGGGGGGGAATTCCCAGATTTGGGGTCCCCGGGGGGGGTTGGGGGTTCCCATGGCTGGGGGGGGCTGGGGGGGGTGGGGAATTCCCAGATTTGGGGTCCCCGGGGGGGGTTGGGGGTTCCCATGGCTGGGGGGGGCTGGGGGAGAGGAGGGAGGGGGGGAATTCCCAGATTTGGGGTCCCCGGGGGGTTTGGGGGATCCCATGGCTGGGGGGGCTGTGGGGGGGTGGGGGAGGGGGGGAATTCCAAGATTTGGGGTCCCCGGGGGATTTGGGGGTTCCCATGGCTGGGGCTGCCCGAGGGGTCCGGGGGGGTCCCATGGTGGGGGGTCCCCGGGGGATTTGGGGGTTCCCGTTCCCCCCGGGACACCCCAATACTCCCCTATCGCATCCTGAGCCCCCCCCAGATCACCCCAATCCCTTTTGGGGACCCCCCCCGGGGTGCCCCCCCCCCCCCGGGCGGCCAGGGCTGCCCCCCCTCACGCCTGCCCCCCCCCCCCCGCAGTGGACAGCTCCTGGGGCGAGTGGTCGCCGTGGTCCGGTTGCCCGGCGGAGTGCGGGGGGGTGCGGCTGCGGCGGAGGGACTGTCGCCCCCCCCGCAACGGCGGCCGCCCCTGCGCCGACCCCCCCGGGGAGACCCCCCCCGCCATCGAGATGGGTGCGGGGCGGGGGGGGGCTGTGGGGCGGGGGGCTCCCGGGGGGGGGCGGGGCCTCCGTGGGGGCGGGGGGCTCCATGGGGCGGGGGGGCTCTGTGGGTGGGTGGTCCCCATGGGTGGGTGGGCTCTGTGGGGCGGGGGGGCTCCGTGGGTGGGCGGTCTCTTTCGGGTGGGTGGGCTCCGGCGGGAGGGGTGGGCTCCGTGAGTGGGTGGGCTCCATGGGGCGGGTGGGTTCTGTGACTGGGGGGTCCCCATGGGTGGGTGGGCTCTGTGGGGTGGGTGGTCTCTATGGGGTGGGTGGGCTCCGTGGGTGGGTGGGCTCCATGGGGTGGGCTCTGTAGGGTGGGTGGGCTCTGTGGGGTCGGTGGTCTTCATGGGGTGGGTGGGCTCCGTGGGTGGGTTCCGTGGGTGGGTTCTGTGGGGTAGGTGGTCTTCATGTGTGGGTGGGCTCTGTGGGCTCCGTGGGTGGGTGGTCTCCATGGGGCGGGTGGGTTCTGTGACTGGGGGGTCCCCATGGGTGGGTGGGCTCTGTGGGGTGGGTGGTCTCTATGGGGTGGGTGGGCTCCGTAGGTGGGTGGGCTCCATGGGGTGGGCTCTGTAGGGTGGGTGGGCTCTGTGGGGTCGGTGGTCTTCATGGGGTGGGTGGGCTCCGTGGGTGGGTGGTCTCTATGGGGTGGGTGGGCTCCATGGGTGGGTGGGCTCCATGGGTGGGTGGGCTCTATGGGGTGGGTGGGATCTGTGGGGTAGGTGGTCTCCGTGGGTGGGTGGGCTCCATGGGGTGGGCTCTGTAGGGTGCGTGGGCTCTGTGGGGTCGGTGGGTCTTCATGGGGTGGGTGGGCTCCGTGGGTGGGTTCCGTGGGTGGGATCTGCGGGGTCGGTGGTCTTCATGTGTGGGTGGGCTCTGTGGGCTCCGTGGGTGGGTGGTCTCCATGGGGCGGGTGGGTTCTGTGACTGGGGGGGCTCCGTGGGTGGGTGGGCTCCATGGGGTGGGCTCTGTGGGGTCGGTGGTCTTCATGGGGTGGGTGGGCTCCGTGGGGTGGACTCCATGGGGTGGGTGGGCTCCATGGGTGGGTGGTCTTCATGTGTGGGTGGGCTCTGTGGGCTCCGCGGGTGGGTGGTCTCTCTCCGCGGGTGGGTCGTGTCTATGGGGCGGGTGGGCTCCGTGGGTGGGCTCTGTGGGGCGGGTGGGCTCCGTGGCGTGTGTCGTCTCCACGGGGCGGGTGCCCTCCGTGGGCGCTGACCCCCCGCCCCCCCCCGCCCCCCCCGCAGCCCCCTGCCCCCCGGGGCGCTGCCCCAACGCCTCCTCCTGCCCGGGGGGGCTTCACCCGCGGCCCTGCGCCCCCTGCCCCGCCGCCTGCCCCGACCTCGCCGCCCCCCGCTGCCCCCCGGACCGGCCCTGCACCCCCGGGTGAGGCGGGGGGCGGGGGGGGGCCACCGGCGGGGGGGGGGGGGGCGACCCACACGCCGGGACAGACACCCCACGGCGGGGTGGGCGAGGGGCTGCCCCTCACCCCCCGCCCCCCCCCCACCCCCCCCGCAGGGTGCTGGTGCGCGGCGGGGCTGGTGCTGGACGCGGGGGGGCGGTGTGTGCCCCCCCGGGAGTGCCCGTGCCAGGCGGGGGGGCTGCGGTACCCCCCGGGGGACGCGGTGACCCCCAACTGTCGCCTCTGCCTTTGCCTCGACGGGCGGCTCCAGCGCTGCCGCCCCCACCCCCTCTGCGCCGGTGCGTCCCGGGACCTCGGGGGGGGGCGGGCGGGGGGGGGGACACAGGTCGGACCCCCCCTCTGAGCCCCTGTCCCCCCCCCCTCCCTCCCCCCAGTGCACTGCGGGTGGTCGGCGTGGTCGGCGTGGGGCGAGTGTCCCGGTCCCTGCGGTAGCCACAGCGTGCAGTGGGCCTTCCGCAGCCCCACGGACCCCCCCCGCCGCGGGGGGGGGCGCCACTGCCGCGGCATCTACCGCAAGGCCCGACGGTGGGGGGGGGGGGGGAAACACCGGGGGGGGCCCACGGGGGGGGTCTGGCGGGGGGGGGGGGGGGCCGCGGTGGGCTCCCACGGGAGGGACCCGACGGGGGGGGGGGGGGGGCGAAGGGGGGTTCCCACGCGGGGGGTGTTTCCCACGGGGGGGGGGTCCCACGGGGGGGTCCCACGAGTGGTCTCCCACTGGGGGGGGGGGGGCGGGGGGCCACGGGAGGTTCCCACGGGTGAGGGGGTCCCGTGGTGGGGTCGGACGGGTGGGATCCGACGGGGGGGGGGGCTCCCACGGGGGGGGGGGGGGCTCCGTGCCACGGGAGGACCCCGCGAGTGGTCTCCCACGGGGGGGGGGCACGGGAGGATCCCATGGGAGGGATCGGGGGGGCTCCCACGGGGGGATTCCCACGCGTGGGCTCCCACGGAGGGGGGGGGTCCCCGGGGTGGGCTCCCACTGGTGAGGGATTCCCGCGGGGGGACTCCCACGGGGGGGGGGTCCCACGGCGTCTCCACGGGGGCACCTACGGGGTGGCGGGGGGGGGTCCCGTCTGTGGGGTGCGACGGAGGGGCGGGGGGGGGGCTCCCACGGGGGGGGACACCCCCCCCCCCCCCCCAAAGGAGGGTCCGACTGGGGGGGGGGGGGGGGAGTCCGCATGGGGTTCCCCAAAGCGGGGGGGGGCTCCCACGCGCGGGGGGGGCTCCCCACGGGTGGGGGGCGTCCCCGCTGACCCCCCCCCGCCCCGCAGGTGCCGGACCCCCCCGTGCGGGCAGTGCCAGCAGCGGGGCCGGCGGCGGGCGGTGGGGGAGCGCTGGCGGGGGGGGCCGTGTCTGCTGTGCCGCTGCCTGCCCGGCCCCGCGCTGCGCTGCGCCCCCTACTGCCCCCCCCGCGCCGCCCCTGCCCCACGGTGAGCGCCGCCGCCCCCCCGGGGGGGGGGGGGACACGGCCACGGCGGTGACGGTGACGTCCCCTGGGAGGGGGGGACAGGGGACCCTCCGGGAGGCAGTGACCCCCCCCCCCCCCCCGCGGGGATGGGGCATCCTCCTGGGAGGGGGTCAGTGTGACAGTGACCCCCCCGCAGGAGTGGGGGTGGTGGCATCCCCCGGGGGGGGGGACACGGCCATCCCGGTGACAGTGACCCCCCCGCAGGAGTGGGGCATCCCCCGGGTGGGGGGTCAGTGTGACAGTGACCCCCCCGCAGGAGTGGGGGTGGTGGCATCCCCCGGGGGGGGGGCGGGGGGGAGGGGACAGGGGGACTCTCCCCTTAACAGTGCCCCCCCCGCAGGGCCGGGGGGGCTGGGACACCCCCCGGGGGGGGGGACACGACCCTCCCGGTGACAGTGCCCCCCCCGCAGGGCCATGTGCTGGTGGGGGGACACGGGGACGACTGCTGCCACTGTGCCCCGGCGGGTGAGTGGGGGGGGCGGGGGGGGCGGGGGGGCGGGGGGGGCGGGGGGGGGAGTGCGCCCCCGCAAACGCTGTATGGCGACTGTCCCCACTGCAGGTGACAACGGGACGGCCGTGCCCCCCCCGCTGACCACGGAGCCCCCCGGCAGCCCCCTCCTCACCTTCCCGCTGCCCCCCCCCGGCGGTAAGCGACCCCCCCTCACCGTGGGGCGGGCGGGGGGCCGGGGGGCTGTGTCCCCCCTGCTGACCCCGTCCGTCCGTCCGTCCCCGGCAGACCCCTGCTACGGCCCACTGGGCATCGCCGCGCTGCTCCCGGCCGGGGGGGGGGCGCCCTCCGGCCCCCCCTTCCTGCAGCTGGACCTGCTGGAGCCCACCAACGTCACCGGTGGGTGTCCCCCCGGCAGTGCCCACCATGGCGGCGGTGGCGGTGGTGGTGGTGGCGGTGGTGGTGGTGGTGGTGGTGGAGGTGTTGGTGATGGAGGTGGTGGTGGTGATGGTGGTGGCAGCGGCAATGCCAATGATGGTGGTGGTGGTGGTGGCAGTGGGGGCGGTGGTGGAGGTGATGGTGGTGGAGGTGTCGGTGATGGAGGTGGCAGTGGTGGAGGTGGTGGTGGTGGAGGTGGTGGTGGCAGTGGGGGCAGCGGTGGCAATGGTGGTGGTGGTGGAGGTGTCAGTGGTGGAGGTGGTGGTGGTGGTGGAGGTGTCAGTGGTGGAGGTGGTGGTGGTGGTGGCAGCGGCAATGCCAATGATGGCGGTGGTGGTGGTGGCAGTGGGGGCGGTGGTGGAGGTGATGGTGGTGGAGGTGTCGGTGATGGAGGTGTTGGTGGCAGCGGTGGCAATGGTGGTGGTGGTGGAGGTGTCAGTGGTGGAGGTGGTGGTGGTGGTGGAGGTGTCAGTGGTGGAGGTGGTGGTGGTGATGGTGGTGGCAGCGGCAATGCCAATGATGGCAGTGGTGGTGGTGGCAGTGGGGGCGGTGGTGGTGGCGGAGGTGTCTGTGATGGAGATGTTGGTGATGGAGGTAGCGGTGGTGGAGGTGTTGGTGGCAGTGGTGGTGGTGGTGGAGGTGAAGGTGTTGGTGACAGTGGTGGTGGTGGTGGTGGTGATGGAGGTGGCGGTGGTGGAGGTGTTGGTGGCAGTGGGGGCAGTGGTGGCAATGGTGGTGGTGGTGGAGGTGTCGGTGATGGAGGTGGTGGTGGCGATGGTGGTGGCAGTAGCAATGCCAATGATGGTGTCAGCGGCAGTGGTGGTGGAGGTGGTGGTGGTGGAGGTGGTGGTGGTGATGGTGGTGGTGGTGGTGGTGGCAGTGGCCGAGGCAATCACAGTGGTGGTGGAGGTGGTGGTGGTGGCAATGGCAGTGGTGGTGGTGGTGGAGGTAGTGGTGGTGGCAGTGGTGACGATGGTGGTGGCAGTGGTGGTGAAGGTGGTGGTGATGGAGGTGGTGGTGGTGATGGCGGTGGTGGAGGTGTTGGTGACAGTGGCGGTGGTGGCAGTGGTGGCGATGGCGGTGGCGGTGGTGGAGGAGGTGTTGGCGGCAGCGGGGCGGGGGTGGGGGCGCCACGTGCGGCTGTCCCCGGGCAGGGGTGGCGGTGACGGGATCCGACGCCGTCCTGCTGGAGCTCAGCGCCGACGGCACCCGCTGGCACCGCCACCGCACAGCCACCGCCGGCGGGCGGCACCTCCACCAGGTCACCCCGCGCCACCTCGGGCCGGGGGGGTCATGGGGGGCACAGGGGGGCACAGGGGGGCACAGGGGGATATGGGGGGGTCATGGGGGGCACAGGGGGGCACAGAGGGTCACGGGCGGTACGGGGGGGTCATGGGGGGCACAGGGGAGTACGGGGGGGTCATGGGGGGCACAGGGGGGGCACAGGGGGGCACAGGGCGGTACAGGGGGGTACAGAGGGTCACAGGGGGGTACGGGGGGGTCATGGGGGGCACAGGGAGCACAGGGGGTCATGGGGGACACAGGGGGTCACGGGGGGGCACAGAGGGGTATGGGGGGGTCATGGGGGGCACAGGGGGTACAGAGGGTCACGGGGGGGTATGGGGGGGCACTGGGGGGTACGGGGGGGGTCATGGGGGACAGGGGGGTCATGGGGGGTCATGGGGTCACAGGGGCGTATAGGGGGGCACAGGGGGGTACGGGGGGGTCACAGGGGGTCACAGAGGGGTACGGGGGGGTCGCAGGGGGGCACAGGGGGGTACGGGGGGGCACAGGGGGGGTCACAGGGGGTCACAGGGGGGTATAGGGGGGCACAGGGGGGTACGGGGGTCACAAGGGGCACAGGGGGGTACGGGGGGGTCATGGGGGGTCACAGGGGGGTACGGGGGGGTGGGGGACAGGGGGTGCCGCGGCGGGGGCACACGTACTCGTGCACACGCGTGTGCGTACAGACGTGCCCCCCCCTCCCCCCCCCCAGCTCCCGCAGGGGAACTGGGCCCCCAGTGTGCGGTTACTGGGCCGAATGGTGCAGACACGCCACGTCCGCGTCCTCCCCCCGCGCCCCCACGGCCCCACGGAGCTGCTGGGCTGCCCCCCAGGTACGGGGGGGGGGTAACGGGGGGGGGGGGGGGGGGGCTCAGGGTGTCCCCCCCCCCCCTTGGTGCCCCCCAGCCTCGGTGGCACCAGCCTTAATGGTGCCCCCCACCATCTCTGGTACCCCCCCGGTACGCCCCCCCCATCACCCGCCCATGGGTGCCCTTCTCCCCCCCCTCCCCCCCCCAGTGCCCCCCGCCCGGCTCGGCGCGGTGACGGTGACGACGGTGACCCCCCCGGAGACCCCCCCAGTGGCCGCAGCGGTGGCCCCCCCCGAAAGCAGCGAGCCCCCCCCTCCAGGTACCCACCGCGGGGCAGAATGGGGGGGGGGGGCAGGACCTGGAGGGGGGTCCTGGGCTGGGGGGGGGGCTCTGGGGACCACCCCCCCCCAACCCGGGTCCTGCCCCACACAGGGCAGTTGGGGCCGCGGCCCCCCCCCCGAGGCGCAGCCCCCAGCCCCACAGCGCCGGGGGGGCCCGAGCTGAGCGCTGCCCCCCCCGTCGGGCCGCGGGGCCGCCCCGGCACCCCCCCCCCGGGCCCCCCCGGCACCCCCCCGACGGGCACCGGCCCCCCCGCCGCGACCCCCTCCGCCGCCCCCCCCCCGGCTGACGGCACTGCCCCCCCCGGCTCGCACGGGGGGGTCCCCCCCGCCCCCCACAGGTGAGGGGCGTCAGCGGGGCTGTGGGGAGGGGGGGCACTGGGATGGGGGGCACTGGGGGGGGGGCACTGGGGGGGCACTGGGATGGGGGAGTACAGGGATGGGGGGGCACTGGGATGGGGGACACTGGGATGGGGGACACTGGGGGGGGCACTGGGATGGGGGGACACTGGGGTGGGGGGGGCACTGGGATGGGGGAGTACAGGGATGGGGGCACTGGGGGGGCACTGGGGGGGGCACTGGGATGGGGGGACGCTGGGATAGGGGGGCACTGGGATTGGGGGGTACAGGGATGGGGGACACTGGGGTGAGGGGACACTGGGGGGGCACTGGGATGGGGGGACGCTGGGGTGGGGGAGTACAGGGATGGGGGCACTGGGGGGGCACTGGGGGGGCACTGGGATGGGGGGACGCTGGGATTGGGGGGCACTGGGATTGGGGGGGACAGGGATGGGGGGCACTGGGGGGGGCACTGGGGTGGGGGGGGTCACTGGGATGGGGGGCACTGGGATGGGGGAGTACAGGGATGGGGGGCACTGGGGGGGGCACTGGGATGGGGGGACACTGGGATGGGGGGACGCTGGGATAGGGGGGCACTGGGATTGGGGGGGACAGGGATGGGGGGGCACTGGGATGGGGGGGCACTGGGGGGGACACTGGGGGGTGGTGGCACCGGGTGGGGGGTACAGGGATGTGGGGGCACTGGGATAGGGGGGCACTGGGGTGGGGGGGCACTGGGATGGGGGGGGCACAAGGGTGGGGGGCACTGGGGTGGGGGTCGCTGGGGGGTGGGGGGTGCCAGAGATGACGGGGGGCACCACGGGGGCTGCTGCCACCAAGGCTGGGGGGCACCTGGGGGGGGCCGAGGGGGACACCCCTCTTGGCCCCCCCGGAGCCCCATCTCTGCCCCCCAGCGGAGTGCGCCCCGTCCCCCTGGGGGGGGTGGGGGCCCTGCAGCCGCTCCTGCGGGTTGGGGGTGGCCCTGCGCCGCCGCGACCCCCCGCGGGGGGCACTGCCCGGGGGGGGCTGCGCCCGCCCCCCCTTCGACACCCGCGTCTGCTTCCTCCGCGCCTGCCCAGGTACCCGCGCCCCACCCCCCCTGCGCCACGCGGGGGGCACCACCGTGGGATGGGGCCACCATGGGATGGGGCCACTGTGGGATGGGGCCACCATGGGATGGGGCCACCATGGGATGGGGCCACCGTCGGATGGGGCCACCATGGGATGGGGCCACTGTGGGATGGGGCCACCGTGGGATGGGGCCACTGTGGGATGGGGCCACCGTGGGATGGGGCCACCGTGGGATGGGGCCACTGTGGGATGGGGCCACCGTGGGATGGGGACCCCCATGGGATGGGGCCACCATGGGATGGGGACCCCTGTGGGATGGGACCTCCATGGGATGGGGCCACCACGGGATGGGGCCACCTTGGGATGAGACCACCATGGGATGGGGCCACCATGGGATGGGGCCACTGTGGGATGGGACCACCGTGGGATGGGACCCCCGTGGGATGGGAACCCCATGGGATGGGACCACCATGGGATGGGACCACCACGGGATGGGGCCACCACGGGATGGGGCCACCTTGGGATGGGAACACCACCATGGTCTGGGACCCCCATCATGGGCTGTGATCCCCACGGTGGGGCGGGCCCCCCCCCCATGCTCTGGGCCCCCCCCGTGCCGTGACCCCCGGACCTGCCCCCCCGCAGTGGCGGGGGGATGGGCGCCCTGGGGGTCCTGGTCCCGCTGCGACGCCGAGTGCGGGGGGGGCGTGCGGAGCCGCCTGCGGAGCTGCAGCGACCCCCCCCCCAAAAACGGGGGGCAGCCCTGCGCGGGGGGGGCCCTGCAGAGCCAACCCTGCAACCTGCAGCCCTGCGGGGACCCCCCAGGTATGGGGCGGGGGGGGGGGGGGGGGGGTGGCGACCCCTCACCCCGCAGCCCCCCCCAACCCGCAGCCCCAGCAGTGGGGTGACGGGGGGGGGGACACACGGACCCCCCCCCCCCCCCATCAGCCCATCCCTGACCCCCCCCGCCCCCCCCAGCCTGCGCCCCCCGATGGTGTTTGTGCGGGGGGAGGACTGCGAGGGGGGGCGGGTGCCCCCCTGTGCCCCAATCTGTGGGGACCTGAGCAGCAATGGCTCCTGCCCCGGCCCCTGCCAGGAGGGTGAGCGGGGGGGCGGGGGGGGCATTGGGGGGGCTGGGGGGGCTGGGGGGGCAGAGGATGGCGTGGGGCACTGGGGGGCACTGGGGGAACTGGGGGGCACCGGGGGGGCGGGGGGGCTGGGGGGCACTGGGTGGTGCTGGGGGGCACTGGGGGGAACTGGGTTGGAACTGGGGGGCACTGGGGGGCACTGGGTGGCACTGGGGGGGCAGAGGATGGCGTGGGGGTACTGGGGGGCACTGGGGTGGAACTGGGGGGCACTGGGGGGAACTGGGGGGAACTGGGGGGCACTGGGGGGGCAGAGGATGGCATGGGGGCACTGGGGGGCACTGGGGGAACTGGGGGGCACGGGGGTGCGGGGGGGCACTGGGGGGGCTGGGGGGGCTGGGGGGCACCGGGGGGCACCGGGGTAACTGCGGGGCACTGGGGGGCACCGGGGGAACTGGGGGGCACTGGGGGGCACTGGGGGGCGCTGGGTGGTGCTGGGGGGCACTGGGGGGAACTGGGTTGGAACTGGGGGGCACTGGAGGGAACTGGGGGGAACTGGGGGGGCAGAGGATGGCGTGGGGGCACTGGGGGGCACTGGGTGGTGCTGGGGGCCACTGGGGGGAACTGGGGGGCACTGGGGTGGAACTGGGGGCACTGGGGGGAACTGGGGGGGCAGAGGATGGCGTGGGGGGCACTGGGGGGCACTGGAGGAACTGGGGGGCACTGGGTGGGCAGAGGATGGCATGGGGGGCACTGGGGGGCACTGGGGGGTGCTGGGTGGTGCTGGGGGCACTGGGGGGCACTGGGGGGCACTGGGGGGCACTGGAGGGGCAGAGGATGGCCTGGGGGCACTGGGGGGCACTGGGGGGCACTGGGTGGTGCTGGGGTGCACTGGGGGGCACTGGGGGCACTGGGGGGGCAGAGGATGGCATGGGGGGCACTGGGTGGCGCTGGGTGGCACTGGGGGGAACTGGGGTGGCACTGGGTGGCACTGGGGGTACTGGGGGGCACTGGGGGGAACTGGGGTGGCACTGGGTGGCACTGGGGGAACTGGGGGGCACTGGGGTGGCACTGGGGGGGCAGAGGATGGCATGGGGGGCACTGGGTGGCGCTGGGTGGCACTGGGGGGAACTGGGGTGGCACTGGGTGGCACTGGGGGTACTGGGGGGCACTGGGGGGAACTGGGGGGGCAGAGGATGGCATGGGGACACTGGGGGGCACTGGGGGAACTGGGGGGGCAGAGGATGGCATGGGCGCACTGGGGGGCACTGGGGGGCACTGGGGGGCACCGGGTGGCACTGGGGGCAGGGCACAGCGTGGGGGCCAGGCAGGACACGGTGCCCAGCGCGGCGTGGCAGTGTGTGCCGGTGCCAGCGGTGCCCCCCCCCCCCCCCCCCCCCAGGCTGCCGCTGCCCCCCGGGGCTGTACCTGCAGGACGGCGGCTGCGTCGGTGCGGGCGAGTGCCGGTGCCGCCTTCCCGGGGCCCAGCGGCTGCCCGGCGAGGCCTTCTCCTGGGGCTGCCGGCGCTGGTGAGTGCCGCCCCGCCGCCGCGCGCCCGCCGCCCGCCGCCCCCCGTTAACCCCCATTGCCCGTCCCCAGCGCCTGCCGCCGCGGCGCCCTGACGTGCCGCGAGGGCTCCTGCCCCGTGGCCTGCGGCTGGTCCGCCTGGTCGCCCTGGACGCCCTGCCGCGGCGGCTGCGGCGCGGGGACGCAGGAGAGGTTCAGGTAGGGGGGTGCGCCGGCGCCCCACGGCGCGACATGGCGCCGCGTGGCACCGCGTGGCACCGCATGGCGCCCCACGGCCGCGGTGGCCACGCGGCACCTTCCCGCAGGTCGCCCTCCAACCCCGCGGCGGCCGCCGGCGGAGCGCCGTGCACCGGGGAGGCCCGGGAGGAGCGGGAGTGCCACGAGCCCTGCGGCGCCGGTGGGTGAGGCGCCACGCGGTGACGGCCCCGGTGTGGCCGATGCGGCGGCGGCCCCTCCAGCGCCACGTGCGCCCCTGTCCCCGGCAGAGCCCGGCGCCGGCTGGAGCGCCTGGACGCCGTGGGCCCAGTGCTCCGCTCCCTGCGGCGCCGGCGAGCAGAGCCGGCAGCGGGCCTGCACCGCCGCGGCGGCACACGGCACGTCCAACTGCACCGGTGCCCACCTGCAGACGCGCGACTGCAACACTCAGCCCTGCCGAGGTGGGGGCCCTGTGCCGGCGGCGCTCGCGGCACGGCCAGGCCGGTGACGGCCGACGGCCGACGGCCACCCAGCCCCGCTGCCCGGCAGCGCCGGCGCCACGCCGCGCCCGACCCCACCGCCCGCTCTCCTGGCAGCGCGGTGCCCGGATGCCATGGTTTACCGCACGGCGGAGGAGTGCCGCCGCGGCGGAGGGCCGTGCCCGCGGCTGTGCCGGGACCTGGCGGCGGGCGTCGAGTGTGCGGCGCTGTGCCGCGCCGGCTGCGCCTGCCCGCCGGGCCTCCTGCTGCACCACCAGAGCTGCGTGCCGCCGCACCGCTGCCCGTGCCACCACCGCGGCCGCCTCTACCAGCCCGGCGACACCGCCGCCGCCGCCGACGCCTGCAACAACTGGTGCGGCTGATGCCACCGCCGCCGCGGTCCCACCCCGGGGTCCCCCGGCCCGGCCCCCCCCGCGCTGACCCCCCGCTCTCTCCGGCAGCACCTGCGCCGGCGGCGTGATGGTGTGCGGCAGCGAGCCCTGCCCGGGTACCCGCCGCCGTGGGGCGCCGTGGGGGGTGGGGGGTCCCCGGGGAGGGGTCCAGGGGAGGGGGTGCCCATGGTGGGGGTCGCTGGGGTGGGGGGCATTGGGACTGGGGGTCACTGGGGTGGGGTCCATGGGGAGAGGGACATTGGGAGTGGGGGTCAGTGGGGTGGGTGCCCCCGGGGTGGGGGTCAGTGGGGTGGGGGTGTCAGTGGGGGATCCCCGGGGTGGGGGGCATTGGGAGTGGGGGTCCCCAGGGTGGGGGTCGGTGGGGTGGGCGTCAGTGGGGTGGGGCTGTGGGGACACGGCGGGACCGGGGGGGGGAGGGCACGGGGCCGGGGGTGGGGGGACACGGTGGCGCTGAGCAGGGACGGACGGAGGGACGGGGGGTGGACGGGGCGGCAGTGGGCGCCGTGGGGTGAGGGCGCTCCGTGGGGCACCGCGGCGTTGGCACAGTGCGGTGTCACACGGTGTCACACGGTGTCACACGGTGCCACGCGGTGCGGTGGGCGCAGCAGAGCCCTTCCCGGAGGGCTGTGGGTGTCGCGGCGGTGTCGGCGCCGGCGCAGCTTTGGCCGACGCCACCCGTGAGGCCGCCACCGCCGCTGCAGCCGCTCTCCCTCCGGCCCCCGCAGCGGAGCCGTGGGGGCGCGTGGTGGCCGTGGGGCGCGTGGTCGCCGTGGGGGCCCTGCAGCGCGTCCTGCGGCGGGGGCGAGCGGCTGCGCCGGCGGCAGTGCCAGCGGACGGCGTGTGTGGGGCCGGCGCTGCAGAGCCAAATGTGCAACACCCACGTGTGCCGCAGTGAGTGCCGGCCCCACAGCCCTGCCCCACAGCCCTGCCCCACAGCCAACCCCACTGCCCTGCCCCACAGCTCTGCCCCACAGCCCTGCCCCACAGCCAACCCCATAGCCAACCCCACAGCCCTGCCCCACAGCCCTGCCCCACAGCCCTGCCCCACAGCCAACCCCACTGCCCTGCCCCACTGCCCTGCCCCACAGCCAACCCCACTGCCCTGCCCCACAGCCCTGCCCCACAGCCCTGCCCCACAGCCAACCCCACAGCCCTGCCCCACAGCCCTGCCCCACAGCTCTGCCCCACAGCCCTGCCCCACAGCCAACCCCACTGCCCTGCCCCACAGCCCTGCCCCACAGCCCTGTCCCACACCCCGGCCCCACAGCCCTGCCCCACAGCCCTGCCCCATAGCCAACCCCACTGCCCTGCCCCACAGCCCTGCCCCATAGCCCTGTCCCACACCCCTGCCCCACAGCCCTGCCCCATAGCCAACCCCACACCCCTGCCCCACTGCCCTGCCCCACATCCTTACCCTATAGCCCTCTCCCTTAGCCCTGTCCCATTGCTGTGCCCCACAGCCAACCCCACACCCCTGCCCCACACCCTTGCCCCATAGCCCTATCCCTTGGCCCTGTCCCATTGCCCTGCCCCATACCCCCACCCTCCATCCCTGCCCCATAGCCAACCCCACACCCCTGCCCCACACCCTTGCCCTGTTCCCCTGCCCCACATCCTTGCCCCATAGCCCTGCCCCATACCCCTGCCCTGCATCCCTGCCCCACACCCTTGCCCCATAGCCTGTCCCGTACCACTGTCCCGCACCCCTGTCCCACACCCCTGCCCCATAGCCCTGCCCCCCACCCTTGCCCCATAGCCCTGCCCCATATCCCTGCCTCACGCTTCTGCCCCACACCCCTCCCCATGGCTGCTGTGGGGCAGCCCTGCCCCACATCCCTGCCCCATAGCCCTGTCCTGCACCCCTGTCCCCCAGCCAGCCCTATATCCCTGCCCCATATCCCTGCCCCCATAGCCCTGCCCCATACACCTGCCCCACACCCCTGCCCCCCACCCTTGTCCCATAGCCTGTCCCGCACCCCTGCCCCGCCCCCGCCCCCCAGCCCCACATCCCCGCCCCCCCCGCCCCCCCATGGCTGCTGTGGGGCAGCCCTGCCCACATCCCTGCCCCATAGCCCTGTCCTGCACCCCTGTCCCCCACCCAGCCCTATATCCCTGCCCCATATCCCTGCCCCATATCCCTGCCCCCATCCCTGCCCCATAGCCCTGCCCCCCACCCCTGCCCCACATCCCTGCCCCGCACCCCTGCCCTCCCCCCCGCCCCCCCAGCCCCACATCCCCGCCCCCCCGCCCCCCCCCCCATGGCCGCTGTGGGGCAGCCCTGCCCCACATCCCTGCCCCCCACCCCTGCCCCATAGCCTGTCCCGCACCCCTGCCCCCCCGCCCCCCCAGCCCCACATCCCCGCCCCCCCCGCCCCCCCCCATGGCCGCTGTGGGGCAGCCCTGCCCCACATCCCTGCCCCATAGCCCTGTCCTGCACCCCTGCCCCCCCCCCCGCCCCCCAGCCCCCCATCCCCGCCCCCCCCGCCCCCCCCCCATGGCCGCTGTGGGGCAGCCCTGCCCCACATCCCTGCCCCCCACCCCTGCCCCATAGCCCTGCCCCCACCCTTGCCCCATAGCCCTGTCCCATACACCTGTCCCACACCCCTGCCCCACACCCCTGCCCCCCACCCCTGCCCCATAGCCCTGCCCCCCACCCTTGCCCCATAGCCCTGTCCCATACACCTGTCCCACACCCCTGCCCCACATCCCTGCCCCATAGCCCTGCCCCCCACCCCTGCCCCATAGCCTGCCCCGCACCCCTGCCCCCCCCCGCCCCCCCAGCCCCACATCCCCGCCCCCCCGCCCCCCCCCATGGCCGCTGTGGGGCAGCCCTGCCCCACATCCCTGCCCCCCACCCCTGCCCCATAGCCTGTCCCGCACCCCTGCCCCCCCCCCGCCCCCCCAGCCCCACATCCCCGCCCCCCCCGCCCCCCCCCATGGCCGCAGTGGGGCAGCCCTGCCCCACATCCCTGCCCCATAGCCCTGTCCTGCACCCCTGTCCCCCACCCAGCCCTATATCCCTGCCCCATATCCCTGCCCCCATCCCTGCCCCCATCCCTGCCCCATAGCCCTGCCCCCCACCCTTGCCCCATAGCCCTGTCCCATACACCTGCCCCACATCCCTGCCCCATAGCCCTGCCCCCCACCCCTGCCCCCCACCCCTGCCCCCCACCCTTGCCCCATAGCCCTGCCCCACACCCCTGCCCCACACCCCTGCCCCACATCCCTGCCCCCCACCCCTGCCCCCCACCCTTGCCCCATAGCCCTGCCCCACATCCCTGCCCCCCACCCCTGCCCCATAGCCCTGCCCCCCATCCCTGCCCCACATCCCTGCCCCATAGCCCTGTCCTGCACCCCTGTCCCCCACCCAGCCCTATATCCCTGCCCCATATCCCTGCCCCCATCCCTGCCCCCATCCCTGCCCCATAGCCCTGCCCCCCACCCTTGCCCCATAGCCCTGTCCCATACACCTGCCCCACATCCCTGCCCCATAGCCCTGCCCCCCACCCCTGCCCCCCACCCCTGCCCCCCACCCTTGCCCCATAGCCCTGCCCCACACCCCTGCCCCACACCCCTGCCCCACATCCCTGCCCCCCACCCCTGCCCCCACCCTTGCCCCATAGCCCTGCCCCCCATCCCTGCCCCACATCCCTGCCCCATAGCCCTGCCCCCCACCCCTGCCCCATAGCCTGCCCCGCACCCCTGCCCCCCCCCGCCCCCCCAGCCCCACATCCCTGCCCCCCACCCCTGCCCCCCACCCTTGCCCCATAGCCCTGCCCCCCATCCCTGCCCCCCACCCCTGCCCCACATCCCTGCCCCCCACCCCTGCCCCATAGCCTGTCCCGCACCCCTGCCCCCCCCCGCCCCCCCAGCCCCACATCCCCGCCCCCCCCGCCCCCCCCCATGGCCGCTGTGGGGCAGCCCTGCCCCAGGGCCGCCCCCCGCCCCCCGGCGCTGAGCGGGCGGTGGGGCGGCAGCGGGGTGCCCTCCGGGGCGGCAGTTCCGGGAGTGCCGTCGGGGCGAGGGGTGTCCCTACAGCTGCGCCCACCTCGGGGGGCGTCTGGGCTGCGCGGGGGGGGGCTGCGCCGAGGGCTGCCGCTGCCCCCCCGACACCTTCCTGCACCGCGGCGCCTGCCTGCGCGTGAGCCGGGGGGCCATGGGGTCCCCAGGGCGGGGGGGGGTCCCCATGTCCATGGGGGCTCCTGGGGATGGGGGGTCCTGGGGGTGGTGGGTTCTCCTGGGGGTGGTGGGGGTTCCCCATGTCCACGGGTGCTCCCAGGGTGGTGGGTGCTCCTGGGGGCTCCTGGAGGCCGTGGGTGCTCCAGG
>NW_028126742.1:0-95000 GCF_965231255.1 Vanellus vanellus
TCAGCTGGCAGGATTCCTCTTGTTTCATGGCTCACGTTCTTCTACGAACTCATGTGCTTTCAGCAGAAAAAGAAGCCAGTACAAAGCCCTAAGCTTGGAGAGGGCAAAGCAGAGGTGGTTTTAAGTGGAGGAATCACACACCAGACCCTTGAATGCCAGCTCTTGGGCTCGTGGGAACATCAACTGATATTAAAAAATAGAAAAGCATACAATTGTAACTTGCGCAGTTCAGAACAAAACCTTGAACGTACTGCTGAGTAGGAACAACATGGTGATTTCTGGAAAAGTCTGCAGATGACCTCGATCAAGGGACTGCCCCTGTGCTTCCCCCACCTGTTTCACTGGAGCCCAGGCAGTGACCACCACATATGTGCCCACCTGGCATGGGCCAGGACTCCCGAGCGCAAGTGTGATGAGGACCTCTGAAAGGAGGCCATCTCTTTGCTGGTGCCCTGGCACTCCAGCAGTGCCACCTGAAGGGAACCAGGCAACAGCCGTAGCAGCGCCCACAGCTGCCTTCAACCAGGCTCCCGAGCCCAGGCACAACAAAGCTCTGGGGAAGAGCACAAAACGAAGGCAATGCTGGTATTTGCCAGTTATATAACAAACAGCAGACATTGCAGCCTGTGCAAACACATAAATCTGCTTTTAATGTATCAGCAAAACCACTGAGCGGCTCCTGGCAGGACACCCTCCTGCACACGTGCGACACCACGCATCAGCAGTGTGGGTACCGCTGGGCAAGGCGCAGGGGCTGGGACAAGCACAGTGAACGCCTCCTGCTCCTCAGGCACGTGGGGACGAGAGTAACTGCACAGCCAGGGCGAGCGGCGATGCCCCCTGACAGAACCCACCTGCCCCATGCCCAGGCTGTGCCTGGTGGGAGAGGACGCAGCAGCAGGGCCCTCCTTCCCATGCCCCTGGCAGAATTAGGTGCTGGGGATGCTCTGCAGCAGGACCTGCACTGTTTCCACGCACTGACTCGCCACCTGGCCACAGGGAACACCACTTCACTTCGATGGATCGGCTTATCTACTAGCAACGCATGTGTTTTGAAAGCACATGTCGTTTACACATCCTTTCCCAACCATTCCTATCAAAGGAAATCGGAATGAAAAATAACCAAAGGGCTGAGTAGTTAAAATGAGCAAAGTGCATCCAAGACCAGCTTCTTGCCTATAAACAAGAGATTCAATGGAAATGTTCAGCAATCAGCATAACCGCTGAAAAGGGAAAGGCCACTGAGACGATCCTTGTGTTAAAGGAAGAGGGTAGCGAGCTACAGTGCCCCATCAGAGGGATCTTCCCCAGATCAAGGTAAACAGCAGAGCAAGCAAACACTTTAATCAAGTCAAAAAGTGTCATCCTTCACACTCTCACAGAAAGGTCACTCATCTGTTTCCCATATGCTGCACTATTTGCACTGGAGGGACGAGAGCAGGTGAGGAATCTTCTCCTTTCCCTGCAACCTCATTTGTCTATGTCTACAAAAGGCTCTCATTGAGGCAGCGCTCATTTGACAAAGATTTGACTTCTCTTCAGAAAATCATGCACGGATAGCTGCATCTGACCTTACTCACCTCGAGACAAACAGAAGCTGAGGCACGGCCAGATAAGTCACACGAATGAAGGCAAGGGGCTGGGATCTTGCTTGCAGAAGCCCCCCACAGCAGGCAGGAGGAGGGGAAAGGGAGAGCAAACAGCAGGGAACTTCTACCACACAGCAAGAGATCGGGAAGCTTCAGAACTCACAGTGCCAAAACGCAATCTCTCTTTTCCCCTTTTTCTTCCCAGCAAGCTTAACTTGATAGCTCAAACACCTAATTTACTTCTTAATTTAATAAGTGGTGAACAGCAGGCACAGAAAAGCAGCGTTCAACCAGCAGATTACTGCAGAAAGCTGCTGCGATATCCCATGAGAGCACCACAGTAAAAAACCTTCCCACAAAACATAACGAATCAAGATCCCACCTGGACAAAGTATTCAAAAACCTCTCTCTACAATGGATCAATTGCAACAAATCAAAATCCGTTTGCTTCTCCCATTCCAGAAACTTGAGTTTTATAAAGTGATAACTGATGACAAAAGTGGAATTCAATTAACTTGCGAATCAGAGAATATCTGCAACAGCCAGTTTGGACCTCTCTTATCCTTGCCAAACAACTCACAGCCCTTCCTGAAGTTCTTTCAGATAAGCCTGAAGAGGCTTTGAAATTGATACAGGTTTACATACAATGAGTATTCATAGTGCAATTGCCAGGAGGGTTTATCATAACCCCGAAGGGCACTGTTCAGTGACTGCCTGCTGTTCTTCACAGGTCCGGTGGCTTAGCAGAAACCACTTTCTTCTTCGCAGCACAAAATTTAAAGGAAAGCAAACGCACGACTGCACAAGTACTGCAGAAGTCTGCAGCGGCAGCACAAGGACCTCTATTGTTTTTAAAGGACACAAGTATCCCCAAAATACGTGCAGCTCTGGAGGTACAGAACATAAGGTTTACTTTTGTCAGGATTCCTTTCAGCTTTGCCCAGCAGTTTATTCCCACAGCCACTGAGTTAGGACACGCTAGGAAGCCCATGCCCCTACTAGAGTCTCTCCCTGAAGAGGACAGGTTTTCAGGCATCTTTAGTCTCTGTTCTGCCATCCTGCGGCACCCTAAGACTGAAAAACTGAATGACGCTTTCACCAGCAGGAAAGTGTGCAATAGGCAAACAAAACTGCTGCCCACAAATGGACTTGCAACACCCATATCAAATACACGGTGAAACGTTTGCTCGAGAGATTAAAATCACAGACTGTTCAGGACACGCACAGAAAATTTCTTTTCAGTGCCAAAACCACAACAAAACTGGTCAGGGCCATTTGACTGCACCAGGGAGCCCTCCTGTCTCTTGGGTAGGTGTGCAACTGTCATTTCTACCGTAAGTTGCCACTGCAGCCCATCAGTCCTTGTGCCCCAAACCCGCTGGCCCTGGAGAGGACGGGCGTGCACCCTTTCACTCTGTCCCAGCTGCAGTGACTCTTACAAAGCTAACCGTCCAGCGCCTGAAGGAGTTGGGCTTTTCTGCACCCTGAGTAATGTTTTGCCCCCCTCCTCCTTTTTTTTTTTTTTTTTCCCTACAAGTCACATGTCAGCTGTATTTCAGCCTGTAAACTACCATTAAACCACAACTGCCACCCAGCAGCAAGGGCTGTCCTTGCCACTTTGAAGAGAAGAGTTTAAGGAGAAATACAACGTTGGTCAAAGAAGAAGAGTTAAAAAGCCATAAAGCCAAAGAAATACTGAAACGAGATCAGCTCCACCGAGGACTGTGGGCATAGAAGATCAAATATTACATGTTGCTGTCTATCCCCGCTAGCAGTTTGACAGCCTTTACAGGGAACAGTACATCGTACTCCCCACAGACAACTCGATTTAAGCCCTGTGCATATTTGCTGGCTGACACTGACATCTGCACAATCTCCAGCTAGGATTTCCTCATGCCACCTTCATACTCACTGTCGGTTTGGGAATGATGCAGACGCCTCCAAGTGCCACTCACAAAACGTTTTGACAGCCAAGGCCAAGCGCAATCACGGGACATCCAGAACCGTTGAGTCCCTGGGTTTTTGTTTTCGTTTTGCTTTTTAATGCCAACATTCCTACCCAAACTGATGCTGCGCTTCAATAACAGGTCTGCAGGGCAGCATGCTTCTCCATTTACCATCTCCTCTAGCAGAAGCACCACCAGAGCCAGCCGCACATGTCCAGCTGCAAGCAGGTACTCACATCTGACCTAAGACTCCAGCCCAGTTCCTCCACTGATGCAGGCCCACAGACTCCGGAGAGGCTAAATAAATGGATGTAACTTGGAAAGAAATCTCGTTCAGAAAGACAGAAAACTACTTTAAGACAGCAGGCTGAAGAAACTGCCGCCTTTGTAATTTGCAGCGCTTATCCACAAAAATCCGAGGGAACAGCTAGACACAGACCTTAACATGGTTCATGCCCGTTACATGACCAATAATTTAAGGGGCAAATTGAAAATTATTCTCAAACAATAACATATGATGGGAGCAGAATCTGGACTGATGAATTTCCATAATAAGTTTTGCAAGGCTAATTTAACAGATGACTTCCTTACTTGCAAGCTTAAAAAGCAAAGAGAAGGGGTTTAAAAAGGTCATAAAGACTTTTTTCAGGTATCTTTTTGATGAGGATTCACGACTTAATTGGCATAACAGATGTTTCACAATGTCAAGGATAACTTTGGTTTTAAGGTTTTTGGGCCAAAAAGCTAGATAAACAAAGTCAAAGCCATTAAATAAATTTTGACTACAGAAAAACGCAGAGACTACTCTTAATAAGACTTCTAAGCCTCTCAGTCACTAAAGAACAAGCAACATGCTCTTAAAACGGTGAGACGCTGCCACATTCTCTCCTTTTTATAATTTTTGCAATAGATATGTTTTTCCAGTTCACCAACCCGCACAACTGGATCATGAAGGCCAAGTAATGTTTTTGCAAAGACCTATCATCTCAAAGTTAAGACAGTGCTACAAGGCAACATGCCTGAAGTACTCTTAGGTACAACTGAAGTTGTCTGAAAAGGACTTCACTCAAACCTTTTTGTTCAATGTAACTTCAACGTAACAGCTCAGACCAGCATGACCTAAATCCCACATCCACCCTCTCCCCACCTTGCTAGTTGCACAAAAAAAAATCACCCACTTCCTTTTTCCTCACTACTAATGACCTCAGCCAAGAAGAAATCTCTACCTGCGGAAGCTTAAATAAAAAAAAGAAAAAAAGATGTACCATATATTTTGAGTTTTTTTGGGGGGGAGCTGTTTTATTTTGATTCAGGGTTTTTTTGACAAAGAAGTTGTGTGCTTCCATTTAACATCTACTGTAGGTACAACACTTTGGAAACCTCTGATAATGCAAGTGCATTGCCCAGATAATGAAGTGGGGAAGGACACACAATTCAGAGTCATTTCAGGCAGCACTGCTATACTCATCTTCCTTCTGGGAAAATGCAGTTGAGGAAGTTACTTCAGAGAGATTAATTGATGAATTCCTACAGATTCCAGCAAATCTGAAGTGACTCTTATACTGCACCTGATACTTGCATAACTTGAAAATAATAATTTTTAAAACTTTATGAACGGGGTATTTTAGATTTTCAAAAAGATACAAAGAAAACCTCCAATGCAATCAAAGTATGTTTTGCTACCAGCAAGTTTCATTTTCCCTAGAAAGCACACAAATAGGCAAGATTGTGTCATGATACTCCATGCATGCACGAACCTAGTTCCAGGCACTGTTTTTGCCTCAGTACTCTGAACTACAGATCGGGGTTTTTTTAATTGCTTGTAGCTAAAAGATTAGAAACAAAAGAAAGCGATGACTTGGTTTTGAAAAAACTGCTTAAAAGCAGTTATGTTTGAATTTTGTGTTATTGCTCAGTTGATTTAAAACACACACAAAAAGCCACCCCAACAGCACTGATTTATCTTAAGACTTATTGTGTGGGTTTTGTGTTGGTGTTTACAATTGCATACCCAGAATAGGTAAAACATACACCATCAGCCTCTTTCACGTTGAGACACAGAATAGTTTTGGAAAGCGTATGTGCAGTTGCACTTAAAGTACAAGGATAAATGTAGCATGTATGCCAGGTGGAAAACCTTACGACTTGGGAGCTGCAAACTATCATTTAGTAGTCAGTGGCAGTTCTATCTGTAAGCAGCATTTCTACTCGGCTGTAAAATACTGTTAAGTGTGAGTAGCTAGGGAGCGGTGAAGTGAGACTGTCAGTTAAGGACCAAAACAAGCAAGAGTTCCCTGGAAGTGTAGGCTAAAGATGCTATATCTGACCTCTGAATGAATAATACATGGTGCTTTTCAAAACCCTTGTACAGCATTTCAACCTCTCTCATTTTTCCTCTTGCTTTTTTATGTTCACTTTTGTAACTTAAGTAGGTTGTCTCGGAAGCTTATATCTCAATGATAATAGTGACTTCTTCAAAGGGAATGTTAAACAAAGCAAAGGTGGTGAATACCAGTAGTTGAGGATTAATTTGAAGTTAAGAGAACCAAAATATCAAGATTTTTCCCCCTAGCTAACTATAAAAACATCTTAGTATAGGAATTTGTCAAATCTGGCATAGTAGAAATTAAGTTTTCAGCAGGAAAAGGTATTCCTTCTTATAAACTATGTAAATATCCTGTGATCCGTAATATCTGTGAACTAGTTTGTGATTTTGGAATAAGTAAGATCTTTCTCTTAGGTATCTTTTAAAGGAAGAATACTTACCTTGCTTACAGCACCATCGGTGAATATTCTAGGCACGTGTGATATTACTTTAACCTGCCTGGCCCAGTGCAGCCAACAGCCTTGTCACTGCACAGGACGAGGAGCTGGCAACAACCCTGTGACCTACAGCAGAAATGAGTATGACTTCCTGCTTTTTCTCCAGTACCGATGCCTGAGGAGTTCTAAATTTAGCATGGACGCTTTCCAAATATCCCAGAAGAAAGTCAAGTCTGCTCCTAGACATGCGACTTACATTTTTATTGTAGAATAATTTTTTTGTTACTTCAGCCAGTCCACTTCCTCCAACACCAGAGTCCATGAGCAGAAATCACTGAACTACAGCAATCATCAACTCTTAGCATAAAACGAAGAATGAATGCATAATAAATTAACCAGAAAACATGAAAACCAAAGTTTCGTAGCCAGCGTAAGAGAGGAACACGCTACTAAATACCGTCTCCAGAGACTTTGTCTTAAAACCTTACAAATCCATTTGCTTTCCTTGCCAAAATCTAACAGAACTCCTGCTTGTAAGCTAGACCAGTAACTCCATGCTTTCAAACAGTATTTCATTTTTTCTTGTGGACTTCATAATCTTCCACAAAACGTGTGGATGCATGGCCTAAATCTCACTGAGGTGGCTTTCATGAGTTCTAGGCACACAGAGCTGAAACTTAAAATATGCTACTGAACTGGAAAAAAATTTGCTCTTCCCCTAATGCTTAAGTTTGTTTTTTGTTTTCCAAATAAAAAGCTGGACTTAACCTAACTGAAGCTCACAGTAGCAGGAAGAGTGAAATACTCGAGTGACAGAAGCAGAAAAAAACCTTCTCCCCATTGTCTGTGGTATCCCTGATTTGTCTTTCAGCCCTGGGAAAGCTATGATGTTAGTATGGCTACAACTCCTTTAGTCCGAGCTGTATAAAACTTAGACACCTTAAATATCTTCAGCTAAGCTGGGTAAACAGTATAAAATAAAAGCTAGCAAGCAGGAGCAAACTTGCTCCTCATTGTCATGCTTTAATTATCAATCTGTTGGATTAATAAGGTTGCTAGATAAAAGGAAATCATTTTCATTCCAAGATTTTTCTGTAAGTGTAAATTCTTGTTCTCTAATTGTGTAGAAGCTTTTTATATTTTGCTTACATTTGCATAAATGCATAAAACACTTAAGGATTGCTTTAGCTTTTTAAGAGACCGAGGAAAGCTGAGTAATAAGTATGTACAAAATACCCATCGGGGTGAGATCAATAGTTTGTCTATGGCAGCAGTGATGAGAGATGCTATTTAAGGACCAAAGAAACACGGTTGTGTGTGGGCCGTGTCGCTTTTGTTCCTCTGCCATCCACAGCAGTGAGATCAGGAATGTTGGAGGATACATCCTTGCCTTTTCTTTTTCTTGTCTTTTTTTCAAGAAGCGTGGGCAACAAGTTCACAAACAATGGCTTTTCCTAAAGGTACCTGCGTAGGGTTCTTGACTGTGGGTCTTTTTTCCCTGCTTTCTCCTCCCACCTTCCCCAAGTAAGGTTATAGGTAGTATTTATAACATGTAATCAAATTGTTAGGTACTACCAGTACCTAATGTCTCATCATTTTTTGTGTTGGGTTTTTTTTTTTTTTTCCGAACAGGAACATGAACAGAATTTAACTGCATTTTAGGATTTGACTCCTGATGGGCTGGATTTTGTCTTGGCATGAATTTTTGAAGATGGACACAGTGCAAGAAGAAACAGCCAATGGCTTCAGAATCCATGGTTCCAGAGCAGGCAAAACAACATCTGATAAAGGGAAAAAGGCGGCAGCAACAGCAACAGCAGCAGCAGCCTAGGTCTTCCAACAGTGACGGTGAAGATGACATCTTTGTATTTGAAGCAAATGAGGCTTGGAAGGATTTTCACAGCTCTCTCCTTCAGTTCTTTGAAGCTGGAGAGCTCTGCGATGTTACACTAAAGGAGATATTGTCACACATCCATTGCATTTAACAGCCTGAAGATTAAGCTATGAATACGTATGCTGGAGGTGGCTGTGAATTTGGGCAGGGGTATGGAAAGCATAGAATACCTGTTGGATCTGAGGCATCTCTATCTAGGTGTTTGTATTTTTTTTTTTATTTAGGAAGTTTACAACAGAAATGTAAACATTTAAGATGCTAACAGTCCAAGAGAGGACGTGCATGACTTCGACCTCACCCAAATTGCCTTCTAAGCAGGTTCCCACAGTTGATCAGTATGTAACTGTGCAATTTCAGCTCCTTGTAGCCTCGACTTACTGCTCACCAGGCAGGTTACACTTGTGTTGATAACACACACTTTTAAAAAGGGTAGAGAAATTGTGTGTTGAATCAGAGATAGAAAAAACTCCAAATTATCCTTTATAATTTAATATCCCACCCTTTTTTTATTTTTACATTGCAAGACCGCTCACTTTAACGCCTTCATCTGAAAATGAACATGTAATTTGAGTCTGCCAGGAGTACCGGTTGCTTAACTCAGCCATCCCTTTGTTAGCGCAGACTGATGAATGACAAAGGCTGTAAGAAAGCACTCCTGTAACGCAAATAAGTAGTGGATTGTTCCTTTACCTTCACTACCTACATTCTCTTAACATAGTTGAATTCTAGAATTTTATAAGTGAAAAGCTTGTTTTGTGCTTTCTGATCAGAATTATGAAAAATACCTCCTCTTTATGGGGAATACTCTATCTTTTGTGGCTGAACAACTGCTAAAAATCTTGAAGTGATTGGTAACTTTTAATAATCCCTGTAATACCTGTTATTACTGCCGTTTTACATGAATTTGCTGCTAATATAGAGAATTATAAATTCCTCAACATTAGTAAAAGTCCAGAGGTTTAAATTAGGTTGTCTAAAAATGTCGCTTTACAATTTACACCCTCCCCGCCCTGCAAAGTCTCTGAAATACACATAAAAGAAACAAGTGCCTGGCAGTCTCCTCCTGTTCCAAGATGCATCTAGAAGGTTCCTAAGGATGTTTCATTTAAGAAATAGGACACGCCTCTTAAAGAAAAGCAAGTTCAGTGCATCAGTGCTATTGCTTCTTTGTGTTACGGCCTTGCCCTACTCTGGTGACCAAGTTCCAACTCAGACCTGCTTGGGATACATTGATCTGATGTCAGAAGTACAGGGCAGATGGAGTTATTTTGCTTGAACAAAATACAGTAGCTCAATGCATATTGAGTTCAGGATTCTTATTTCGGCTTAACTGTCCGTCCTATCGTAGCCAAAACTGACATTCCAGTGAAAGACTGAGGGTTATTTTCTTCTTTTTTTTCAGGTTGGTCCAAAGCTTATCTCCTGCCACAAACTGGTGCTAGCTTGTGTTATACCTTACTTTAGAGCCATGTTTCTTTCGGAAATGGCTGAAGCCAAGCAGACATTGATTGAGATCAGGGACTTTGATGGTGATGCAATAGAAGACCTGGTGAAGTTTGTGTACTCCTCCCGGATTACTCTGACAGTGGATAACGTCCAGCCTCTCTTGTACGCTGCTTGCATTCTTCAGGTGGAACTGGTAGCAAAGGCGTGCTGTGAATACATGAAGCTGCACTTCCATCCCTCCAACTGCCTGGCAGTCAGGGCATTTGCGGAGAGTCACAACCGCATTGACTTGATGGACATGGCTGATCAGTATGCTTGCGAACACTTTACAGAAGTGGTGGAGTGCGAAGACTTTGTGAGTGTGTCACCACAGCACCTCCATAAACTCCTGTCCTCCAGTGACCTGAATATTGAAAACGAAAAGCAAGTTTACAACGCTGCTATCAAGTGGCTGCTAGCCAATCCACAGCATCATGCGACGTGGCTGGATGAAATACTTGCACAGGTAGGGCAGGCTGAGGCGCCGTGTGCCTGTCTTGTCACTGGTTTTGTTGTCTAATCAACTGTTTGTCCTTGGGTAGATCTCATGATGAAAATTGTTCTCGGCAGTTGGCACCTCCTCTGGTATTCGCAGTTGTGAGTTAACAGTAGAATATCAGGAAGAAGTCATATTCTTCAGTTTCTCTTGTGAGATGAGTACTCACTACATGCTCGTGGCTGGGGAGTGGGGAGCCAACAAAAAGCTGCATCTGTGTTAGAGCAGAAAATTCTTAGATTTACACATAGTAGAGTACATAAAGCCATCACTTCACTTGGTTTGATACTACTACAGCCTGAAACACTCACTTCCCTTGCTGGTAAGTGTTTGTACTTAAGAAAAGAGAGCAAAGCTGTTGAGGAGCTTTTTACGTGTCTAGGAGAGTAAAACTGTAACGGAGATGTGTCATATCAAGTTGTGCTACTTCTAGAATGTTCCTATATTTAATTAACAAAAGACCAAGACATGTTAGCCCTATAAGCAGGCTAGGAAACATATGCTAGACCATTTAATGCTCACTAGGCTAGCACTGCTGGTTACCTGTAGGAGTTAGCAGTTTAATGATCTAGACTTGATGAGAGTCCACTGCTTCTGAAAGAAACACATACGGGTATCAAAAGGTCACTTAGCTGAACTTATTTAAACACCCATCGGACCTCCTCCTGTCAAAGCGTTAGGTACGTCAGTTATTCAAGCTCCGTATGCGTTGATTATGGGAATTTAAAATACAGTATTTGAGACAGGTATAGAGAACCTGTGCTGGGGAGGAGGGTGGTACATGCTGTGCACTGCAAAATGCCCTGTGAATCTTAGCAGGTAGGATCAACTGTGCCATTTCAGTTGTCACTGAACTCCAGCTTGAATGTTTTGCATTCAGCAGAAGTGCTAATATTGGCATCATGTGAGTAAAGAGAGGTCCACTAGAATACTGCTGTCATTGTCTTCATGCATCATTTTTCACCTTTCCTGGTAAAAGATCACAACTGTTTATTAACTGTCTTCCCAAAACTTTCAGTTTCATCTAGACTAGCATGATGGTTTTGGTAGAAAAATTCCTTCTTTAGTACACTATAATTAAATTTATAGGCAATATAATTTGAGATTTAAAAAAACCTTCATTATTACCCAGGTGTACAAGTAGATGAGATTAACATCTTTGTTTTATTCATGGTAACCAGTCTAGAATGAAACAATGAAAAAGTAAACCCCTTCCTGTAAATATGGGTTATTTGCCAGAGTATACGGAGCCATCAGGTGATTTGGACATTATTGCTAGCAGAAAACATGCCTGGGCTTCGCGATAGTTATTATCCACATCATAATCAGCCTTAGGGGTTGCGCTGTCATCATGAGGTTCTGAATTTGTCAGCCTTGTGCTCTTACCGCATCACTTGCCTCATGAGTCTATGAGCAGGGCTATGGCTGTGCTTTTAATCGGCCAAAACCAAGACAGGCCAAAGTAAAGGAAGAAGTGGGACTGAAAGCAAGCGGGTAAGGAAGAACTGGTAGAAACACTTGCTTACTTCAAGGCAGGGACATTTGTCAGCCATGTAACAGCACCCTTTTGCTGCTCTGAGAAGCACTGGAGATACTGGACTTCACAATTGCTGCTGAGCTAACTGGGAGGCGCCTGACAGCATCGATTCCAAACCTTAGGAAGTCAGATGCTGGTTTGCTTCAGTCCCCCCTGCTAACACCTGTCCCACCTTTGCACCCGATTGTACTTCATATTCCTCACTGTTTCTCTCAAAAGGACAAATGAACGGTTTGCTGAAATAAGTGACTGTGGGGAGGAAGACATTTCAAGGCAGCCTTGGAGAGGCTGACCTTATTTCAGATGTGCCCTGTCGCTGGGGATTGCTCTGGGCAGTGACCACCTATAGCCTTACCCAGAAGGAGCCTTTCTTTCCTCAGCCTGCTCACCAGCTCTCTGCTAGGGAACCACAGGAAGGATTTGGGGAAGGAAACAATTAGCTCTCAACGTTGGGGTTTTTTTAATCCTGTAGTCTGTCAAGTCCACACTAGAGAAAGGTGTTACTGCACTATCAATACCTCCTTAATAGACAGACACTTAGTTCATGCTGATAGTGTTTCCTCTTTGACTTGCCACCCAAAGAAAATCAGCCATTCTAGCAAAAGCCCTCTTATACTGGCATAGCAATGAGCTGAAAATTCACCCCCTCAGCAGACTAACCTGACACGGGCTATCCTGGTACAGTCACGGATGCTGCCTGCATCACATCAGGCAGGTGCAGTTGCAGTACAGGCAGCGGCACTTCTTCCTCCGCTCAGCCTGGGCCAAGGGGCAGTTCTCCACCGCTGCTTAAATGCAAAGGGTTGTAGCAAACGTTTGTCACTAAAAAGAACTGTTCGTATCGCTGTTATTCTGGAAAAAAAGTATGAACGCCTCCCTTTTTAGTGAAGAGCGTGGGGCTGGCAGCTGGCTCAGAAGCTGCCATCTGTTATGCTTGCGTCACTGTAAATGGTGAGACTCAGTCAGTTCAGCCAGTTACTCCAACTGTGTTCATTTCTGTCAGGTACGGCTGCCTCTCTTGCCCATTTGTTTCCTTATGGGTGTTGTGGCAAAGGAAGAGATTGTCAAGCAGAATCTAAAATGTAGGGATTTGCTGGATGAAGCAAGAAACTACCACCTTCACCTGAGCAGCAGGGCAGTGCCAGACTTTGAGTACTCCATTCGCACAACACCAAGGAAGCAGACTGCTGGTAATTAAATGTGTGTCTGATTATCCCATAGGGAGTGGTGTGGAGAAAAGGCGGTGCGTCTGTGCAGGGTTAGGTAGCTTGGTAGAAATGGTTGTTAATGACTTAATGCAAAACTGGGAAAGCCGTTGTGTACCTCTCTGGTAATTAGCTAGTGTGCTGCATTGTCCTAGCAGAACTTTAGCTGTCATTTGCTTTCTTTAAAGCATTATTTATTTATCCTGATTGGCTCTATCTGTATTAAAGCTAGAACTGTTAAGTATCTTGTGACCAGGCAGCATGCTCACAGCTATACCGACAACAGTGGACACTTATCTTTTGGCACGAGAAGGTTGAGCTAACTTTTAAACTCTTTGGCTAACCTACACCAAAAGTGAGTGATGAATATTAGACTGCAAATCCGAATTTTTACATTTTTATATTTAACAATGTTGATCTCCCTGAGCAAAAAATCACAAAAAGCATATTTAAAATATGCATTGGTTTTGCATCAGCATAGATAGTTAATTGCCATAACAGCATGCCAAGCAAAGGCAAAATCCAGCACCCAGTTACGCAGGGCAATGACTGTGCCCCCTGAAGTGAAATATGACTTCTCCCGAACTACATAAGTTTCAGTTCACTCTGCTGTACAACTTTATCCCCCATCTTCCTGCTATTTTTCTGGAAACCTGTTTTGTCTTCTTCAGGTGTGTTGTTTTGTGTCGGTGGTAGAGGTGGATCTGGTGACCCATTTCGCAGCATTGAATGTTACTCTATCAGTAAGAACAACTGGTTCTTCGGCCCTGAAATGAACAGCAGGAGAAGGCACGTGGGTGTGATCTCTGTGGGAGGTCAGTAATGCTATTCTAAAGGCACTTGTTTGCTCCTTTTGGTGGAATCGGTACTTTTAATAAATAAATCTGTCTTCCAATGGCTTACCTGTTGGATATTCTTCAATTTAGTAAGGCTTCTTCCCCACGAAGGGGTTTGTGATTCTGAAACAATCTGAGAGCATGCTTACTGAAAAGATATTACTGTGAACTGGGAGTTGGGGTGGTTCAGCCTGCAAGAGGCTCTGGGGAGACCTTACTGTAGCTTTTTAATACTTAAAGGGAGCTTGTAAGAAAGATAGGGACAGACTTTTTAATAGGGGCTGTTGCAATAGGCCAAGGGGTAATGGTTTTAAACTAAAAGAGGGAAGATTTAGACCAGATATAAGGAGACATTTTTTACAATGAGGGTGGTGGAACAGGTTGCCCAGAGAGGTTGTAGATGCCCCATCCCTGGAAACGCTCAGGGTCAGGTTGGACAGGGCTCTGAGCAACCTGGTCTAGTTGAAGATGTCCCTGCTCATTGCAGGGGGGGTGGACTAGATGACCTTTTAAAGGTCCCTTCCAACCCCAACTATTCTATGATTCTATGAACGGTACATAGCCTCTTCTCTTAACAGGCGATTTAATTTTTTTTTAACCCATTTACAAAAAAATAGCCTTACACAGCAGAGTCACCCAGAATTTGCTAGTACTCATACTAGCTCCCTTCACACTTAACTCCATACAGGCAAGTCACTAAGACCATAAATCTTCCAAGAACAGACCTACCTTTATTTTTGGGTCTCCATCTTCTGAAACCAGGTCCGTGCAGTCCAGAGCAGCTTAGCACCCATGATGCAACTTCTCCTTGTAAACGGTAGCTCCTGTGTTGCTGCAGCAGAACAGAGATTTCCCCCCCCCCCCCCCCGAAAATCTGGAGAGACTGATATAAATGTCCAAAACTGATCTGACCTGCAGTACTCAAGTGATGGGAAGATTTTTTTGTCTACATATCTCAAGCTTTGTATAAAAGTCCAAGTTAGAAACAGATCTCTGGTTGAGTACAGCATATAAAAATATAAAGTCTGTACTTACTAAAATCTTGATATTGAAAACATTTGAAGACTTTAACCTTTATTTGAGCTTGTTGTCTCCACATAGGCAGGGATATTGCATAAATGAAAACTGAAATGTTGCCAAGCAATCTCTGTATCAAAAGATGCATATGTGTTTCGGGTAAAGTCTACGCAGTAGGTGGACATGATGGAAACGAACACTTAGGAAGCATGGAAGTATTTGATCCTCTCACAAACAAGTGGATGATGAAGGCATCAATGAACACAAAGAGGTACGTGATCCAAATTTTAAGTCCTAGTCTGCGATAAATAATTTCTTGCTGACGCTGAAAAACACCATGTCTGTCCTGTCTTTATTTGGGTTTCCAAACTGTGCTATTTTTAGTTTTGTTGTTTTTTTTTTTTTTTCCTATTTTGGGGCTTTATGCTATCAAACACCTTTATTTACTAGCTGTAAAGCAAATACAAATTTGCATCACATACTTGCATACATCACATATTTTCAGAAACACAACGTTGTGTGTAACATACTATTTCAGTGCAAAACTGCATAATATCTCTCTCTCTCTAGGGAGAGGCCCTGGCTGGTAACATTGGTTACGTTTACACTTTGGCTTTCTTTTGTCACTATTCTTTTCTTTCTTGGGGGCCTGGCTTCTGGAGCAGAGAGCTCTTCTACTCCAGCTGTGCTTACATTCCCGTATCTAGGGCATTTCTGCTATGCCCGATAAAGAACTTGAAACTGATAGACTTCTGTGGGTTTTTTGCGCTTTTTAAGAATGAGCAAGATAACTGCCAGTGAACACGCACAGTGAAATTCTTCATGCCCAGGAAACCTTCATGCTGCCTATGTTTTTGCCACAAAAGGCCAGACGCACTAAAACACTTAAAGTCAGATTGAGGCTTTTTCTTGCCTTTTGACATTTAGGATTCTTTTAAGGAGTCACAGATGGGTAATTTTTTGTTTCCGCTGTCATTTAAATCAACCTCTTGAATTCTACATTCTGTTTTGTTATTTGTTGTTTCTAAAAGCATCATGTACAAGCAGGAGTGAACTACTGAACACGGCTAAGTCCTCAAGCTATTTGTAGCTGTGACATAATCAAAGTAAAAGACCCAGACTCCCAGAAGGAGCTTCTTACTCCTCCCTACTGCCACCACCACAGGGCATATTCTCTGCAAACATCAGCCCTAGATTTCTGTGACATTTCTTACTCAGTACCTTGGTAAATGGAAGGGCTGCTGTGCCTTGGCTATGCTCCATTCCTCCCATTCATGGACATGGTGTCCGAATACTTAGTTGAGAAAAAACTGCCACCATTGATGCCATCTATGTTATCTGGTGAGGCAATGCAAGATAAGGTCAGGGTATCTCCCCAGTGTGTGTTCTGTAGAAAGACTGTGCATCCCTTGCTCCTTCCTGCCTTGGTATCTTCGCACCTGCCCTCTGTGTAATGAGGCAAGAATGTTCTCAGTGAAATGGTGAATCACCTGTCTTGGTACTTAAAGCAGAAACTTAATGCTTCTAATGAGTCTAGACCATACTTTGCATTTTGTAATACTGATTGTATTCTCATAATTGTAGATTCAGTAGAAAAAAATCTGACAACTATTTTAACACAGACTTAATAAAAAAGAAGAGAATGGAAGGAATTGTAACTAAATCTTTCTAGAGTTCACTCATCTAATATCCAGCGCAGGCTTGCTTTTAATATGTATTAATATCACCCCCCAAAAAAATCATTCCCAGATTGTAGCAGCAGCTATACCAGCAAAGTTAAAACCAGCAGGTTTTGGTTCTCCATAAAACAAAATGTGGTTCTTCAATAAAACAAAATAGGAGGCGTAAAATTCAGTACCAAGAAATCACATAGCTAAGCTAACCTCATATATCTAAGCGTGTAATTAGAAGACTTGGGTCTTGGGTGACATTCAGTCAAAACAGTATTCCGCGTCCCCCTGCCTTTATTCTTTAAACAGGAGCTTTGTCTTTTTGCAGTCTAGAAATATTCTAGCTGCAACAGTCCTGTTCATGGATCACACAATAACGTAGAGGTGCCTGGTAAAGCTGAGGTGAAGTCAAGATAAAACTCTAGAGCCCCTCTCACGGGAGGATGCAAACATACGAAAGACTTTCAGGATAAAGCTGCAAGACTGATGCAGGTGTACAGAGGGCCAGCCACAGTTACTGGTCATTATTTATTATAAACTTCACTTTCAACATTTTCATTACTTTTTCCCCCATAGTTTGAAACAGGTACCAGTCAGGTAACATTGCACTTGATGTGTCTTTCCCATTCCTTTTCCTTAAGGACTTGCACTGAGGTGTTGATCCTGTGGTTTTCTTAGGAGAGGAATTGCTCTTGCCTCCCTTGGTGGCCCCATTTACGCAATAGGAGGTTTAGATGACAACACTTGCTTCAGCGATGTGGAAAGATATGACATTGATTCTGATCGATGGAGTGCAGTCGCCCCAATGAACGCTCCCAGGGGAGGAGTTGGCTCCGTAGCCCTTGTGGTAAGTGACTGTTTCCTCCCAAGTTGAGGCCATCTGAGGAACTGAACTGCTTTTCCCATCTGCTTTTACAAGGCAGAACACAGGATTTTGAACAAAATGCAGCTGGTAGGTCTTAGCACCTCTGGTCATCAAAATCCTACTGAGCTGTGCAAAAGATGAGGATATTTAGGATAATACTCAGATCAAACTGAACTGCCTATATGAAAACGCAACATAATAGAAGTAGTGCGCAGCAGGAGTCTATCTATTGTCTCCTGGTAATAATTGAGTAATATCCATGACTAGCGATGCAGGAGTGCTGCTTATGCCATTAGGTTCTTCTTGTAAATATTAGAGCACTACCTCCTCCTCCTTCTTTCCGTCCTTTGTTCTCTTCCCTTCGCTCAATAAGAATCTACATTCTTCTGGTTGTTTCAACCCGATTTTGCACTAAATTTACCAGACAAATAATGAGCATAAACTAGCAAGGTATATTTTGCACAGACTATATAACTAGGCTGTATAATAGAATTTCAGACACAGAAAAGAAATACTTTCCGCTTGCTCAGAAAGAACAGGAACTTATTTTTCTTTTTTTTTTCCTCTGCCATCTGCTTTAGGTGGGAACTCGTCGGTCCTGTGTCACACTGCAGGGCAGGGGCAGGCGTGGCTGTGTGCTCTTGTCTCAGCAGCCAGATCCGGGACGTGGGCCAAGGATCCAGCAATGTTGTTGACTGCATGTGAGCTCTGCTGCCTCCTCCAAATTCCAGAGGAACGATAGGAAGGGAGGCACTGCGGAGCTTTTAAACACCGTGTTTTGTACGGTAGGTTAAGAAATGCAAACAATACATTTTCTTTGTGAAGATGTTACCTCCTGCAACTGTAAAGCTTTTGGTGGCTTTCTATCAGTAGTGATACGGAAAAGTCTGTGAAAACATGGAATAAAAGTATAACTCACAGGAGAAAACCTGCCAAGAGCTGCAATCATCCCATTTTTGAGAAGCTGTAATTTCAGAATCATTTGAGGCAACTGGTACAGGGACTCATTATTGAACTGTAAACCAGGCATGGGGTGAGGAGAGAGAGCAGCAGTTAGTACTGCTGAGCCTTACCCAACAGCCCTGCTACGCATTTTCTGAAGGACTCGAGTGCCATTTAATGTAACTTATTTTCGGGAATGTAGTCTTAAACATTTCCTAATTGTGTAAGAGCTTTGTAACACAAAGCGTCTCAAGTTTTAGAAGATAACGACATCCCTGTTGCACACTAAGAGAAGTGGAGCAGAGAAGTTCACTGCCCATGTCCGAAGGGACTGCTGGCAGCAGTGGAAATAGCAGGTACTTGGTCTGAAACCTGTCTTTCAATGTACTTTCTCAAGCTAATATACTCGTTAGAAAGCTGAAAAGATTCTTGACCTGAGCTTACCCACTAGAATACTGGGATTCTCAAGTCTTCAAATAAAATTTGTAGTAACTACCCCCCCAAAGGCAAGTTTCTGTTGAGGGGTCATTCCTGAAGTAACGAGTGTAATTTGTCCTACTTTAAGATGGCAGTGTGTGAAAATGTCAGCTTCAGAGGTGTCCGAGTCACCATTTTTATACAAAATGGAAACGTACGGTAAAAGTTGCAGTATTCTGTAAAGACCTTTAAATGCAGTTCTAGGAGATGACATGTCCATTTTCAGTAGCCAGTAGCAACTCAGTGGTAATTCTAGAGGTACAGGCTCTTTTAAGATAGTTAAGCCTCAAAACAGATGACTTAAAGCTTCTATAAGCCAAAGAGAATCAGCAACAAAAAGAATTGGAAATAAACCAGTACTTACACGAAAAATTGAAATATGAACTTGACAGTGTTGTGTACAAGGTTCTGTTGTTACGCATTCAGAAGCCCTGTATTCCAAGTAACGTCCAGCTGGAAAGACTGCACATTGCTGTTCCTGCATCACCACGAACAGACCGACAACTGACAGTCCTTTGTGACCAAAGTTTGTTCCAAGTGACGAGGGAGAGCAGCAAACTTCTCTGCACGCAGTACCAGGGAAGAGGCAGGGCAGTACGACCATAAGGTACAATCACGTTTCGCTGTTGAGTTACTATCATTTAGCTTTTCTGTTTCAAATGGCTTTGCACTTTGGTAGCACCCAGGGACAAAGTGGACGGTACTGTAAATAATGAAACATTGCAATAAAACATTTGTACTTCAAAGCACCTTGTTTCTAGCATGACTGGAGCATGCTATTGTGGGGAAAGGTTAAAACAATGAGTCTTTTTTGGTTTCTGCAGAGTATAATTCCCAACCGGAAGCCTTTGTCAGCAGAGAAAATCCTGCGTTACGGCTGCAAACCATACCACCCTGCTCCTGCCCTTGCCCCCCGGCAAGGATGTTGACACCGTTGTGGCTCTTGACCTGGCTAGGAGGGCTGGAACCAAGAGGTGCAGGTTCCCTCTCTGGAAACAAACACGTTTTTCTATGGATGTCCTGGATAACACTAAAACTTGAGGGGGAGTGGGGGGAAGATTTTCCACAAAGTAGTACTGACTGTGAAACCAAGCTGCCTGGGGGTGCTGTGTGCCAGTTGATACTTTTCTCCTCTTGATGGGAAAGTGCTAGCACCCAAGGGTGCAGCCTGTGAATAACTCACACGCATCCGGACCACACTGACAGCCGTCGCCTTCCAGGCACCAAAGGGAGACGTGCGTGTTCAGCAGGGAAATAAGGTTACAGCAAATGCAGTGGGATTCCCTGCGGTGTGGGAGGAGCTCTGCTGTCAACCCCATAGCTGGAAATCAAGTGGCACTAGGGCTGAACACGACTGTAAGACAGACACTTCTCTTGTAGTTCAATTCGTACGCAACCCTCCCCCCCAACATTATTTGTGCTCGGGCTTCCGAGGCGTATTGTTAAGGGCTGGCGGGAAAACTGCAGAAAAGATTTACAAGGAACAACACTCTTGCCAGTATAGTGCTGTCCACGTTATTAATCTTAGATAGCACCAGAACTACAAATATTTTGTGCAGAACTGTTTTTAGAAACATTATTGCTGGAAATGTGATAATGATGTCAAAATATCAAAAATAAAAAAAAGCGTAGGATTACTGTGGCAACAAAGTAATGACTTACCTGCATATAAAGCCCTCGTAATTTAACACCAGCAAACTCGTTTTTCTTCTTACTGGCAACAGGATAATGATGACAAAGAAGTACCCCACCCCCCCAAGGCTGAGGGGAGAATGTAGCCCACCCTGGCTCCCCGTGGTGAGGCAGCCCTCCAGTGGCAGCAGGCCCTAACTCCCACCGCATCGTCTAATTTAGAACTAAACTCGGGATTTGCTATAGCAAAGTATTTAAACATCCAAGCTCAGGAAATCGTGCATCATGTTTAGATGCAACTTCTGATCCCAAATGATCCCGAATCCCAAATTGTTACTGCTTCTGTTAATGTTTTTCCTGCACCTAAAAGCCTTGAACTGACCCATAAAAATCATGAACCCAAAGATGTCCGTTAGAACATCCTTTAAACACATAGAAAAAATCAGTTTGTAAGAATCAAGTGCGGTCACAGTTACTCACGTCCAAGTTTCCAGCCTGCTGATTTGAACACCGTCATGGGTTTCTGGGAGGAGCAAGACCAGACTCGACCACTCCCGACCAGCCCCCTTGGCCCTGTATCTCCAGTCACACTGGTGCGCAGCCAGTGCTTACGGGTCACCCTGCTGCCGCCCCAGCTTCTGGGACATGTCGCCTCCCATCTCAGCTCTCCTGCTGCCTCACAGCAGCCTTCACGCACGCCGCTGCTCCTCACCTCAGGACTTGGGACTGTGGCTTCCCAATTCCTTCCAAACCGTACGGCTGCCAAGGGCCACGCATTGTGTTTGTCTTCAGGACATTTTAGTCTGAGCACTTTTACGTATGGAAGATCAATACAAAGACAAAGATTTCTCTTTAAGTCAGGATTCCGTTTGCTACATTCAAATAGTAATTTCTGATTGTATTTTTTCAGGACACGCCATAACACCATGATGATGCAAGGATCTTGCATGTCTTCGTGTTTATTTCAATTTTGTAAATTATGTCTTCTCAAAATAATCTTAAATTCATACCTTATTGTTTACATTCAAAGAGGGTTGTGAGAATTTGGTTATACTTTCACAGCTTTGATTGCTTTTTAATATTGCCGTTCCCCAAAGCCATCTCATTCCTAAGAGAGCCACGCTTGCAGCAAAACTGCTAAAACATTCAGACGTGGACAGAAGACTTTAGAAGGCAACGCATGTGCTACTTGCATATTTTAAACCATAAACAAAATACACGCATGCACTCTTAATCCCATCGGAAAGACTATTTCCGCCTGTTTGAACAGGGGTGGAGAGAAAATTATTTCACCCAAACGTCTGCCTGTAGAGGGGGATGCAGCCCTGCAACCAACCAAGCGTTCGCAGAGGGTTTGCGCGCACCCTGTGTTTACGCAGCACAACCAACAGGCAGCCAACCCACTGCCTCGGGCTGCTGCAGGGAAGCAGGAGGTAACAAGGATGCCAGCCAGGCGCTGGAGGGATCCCGTGTCTGTCTCCAGGATCTGCTTTCACCTACAGTGGGATCTGGAGGCAGTTATTCCAGCGTCAGCGTTCTTAACCCTCGCAGCATGCACGCACGTAGGGAGACTGAACACATCAGGCACAATTTACTCATCAGAACCCAGGAACTTTTCTTGCTCCTTGTCTTGGTAAGACACTTTTTTTAGAGCAGTGGGAAGGTAATTAAATAAAAGCACAGTTGCCACCAGCATGACTTGCAGCAGGCTCTGAAACCAGCACTCTGTGCTCAATCCGACTGCATTCAAGTGCCAGCAAGAGAGATGCAGACAATCCAGCAGCAGTAAGACTGTCAAAGCCCCAGGAAATTTTATGAGATTACTTTGCTGCTCTGAGCTTGTGTATGCACTTCCCTAAAGTCGGGATGCCTTCCTGCATCCCAACTGCATGACCTCAGTTCTGTGTCTCACCGCCACTTGCAACAACATTTTGACTCTGGAGTGATTCCACCTCTTATAGGAGTTAGAAATGAGCTGCATGAGAAAATTCCTGTCAACAGGCAAAACCATCTACAAACCGCAAACACTGAGGAACGGGGGCAGGCCCCGTCGACTCGGGGAAACTCCTAAGTAAAGAAAGGTTTGTTAAAGATGAAATTGAGTGCTCAAAATGCAACCCTGATGGCGCAGCTTCCCAACAACTCCAGCCCAATGTAACCGCCCTGAACCACAATGAGAAACAGAAGCGGTTGTGTTTCCCTCGTTTGCTGCCTGTCTGCTCCGTCTGCTGAGACTGCTGCAGGATGCGCCGTGTGATCTTGTGTGATGGGACCACGGCTGCGACACCAAATGACACGGGGACCCATTTTACAAATAAGTTGTCATCGGGTGATAAAAATTCAGCCAATTAACCTGGTCAAGCTTAAGTAGAACAAATGCTTGGAAAGTCCGTAACTCCATATTAGTCCCACAGTTAAATGGGGCTTTCTATCTTCATTTAGGCTGAAACTGCTTTTAAAACTATTTTGAACACCGCTGCAGTGCACATTTCTGCAAACCCAAGTACTCTATTCCAGACGCTCCACTTAAATTTTTTTGCTGTCTGCTTTTACCACATCTGTATTTATTTTCTGAACCTTTGCATGTTCTCTTGACTGGAACTGGCAGCAAATAAAGCACTCTTAGCCAGGAGATGAACCTTATATTTGTAATTCTTTCCTGGTTCTGTCAGCATGGTTGGTGTTGCTGCCACTTCACGGCATTTTAACGCAATTCCTTGGATTCCAGTTTCATTTTCAACATGTTCCAGCACACACACACACACAAAAAGTCAACAGGCAGCTTTGTAATTTCTGCCATCTGACTTGTCTGGTCTGCAGGGATTATCGTGTTCCATCACTTCAAGCAAAAAGCCCATGCAGATACACACCTGCCATAAGTTTTGCACTGAAATGGTGACTCAATCTTTCAATGAGTGCACACAACCTACATCAGGTGGTGCGGCAGCCAGCGTCCTGACAGAGATAATAAGACACATGTACACTGGGCTGTGATGAAGAGAATGCACGCGTGCGTGTCTACGGCTGCCTGCCTGACTTCTGAAGCGCCCCTGCTACCTGGCAGCGTCCCACAGGATAATTTCTCTGATGCTTATTAAATTAACGGTCTTGAAAATTAATAGTCTAAGCTTGCAAGTACACAGCTACAGCCATTCCTGGGAGTGGCGGCGAGGCTTGGCTCTGGTTCGATAGCCAACGAGAAACATTTTTGTGTCCTTATTTGCTTGATGGGTAAGACTTAACTTGGGCCAAGAATCGTAAGCAAATTATCTTCCCCTACACACATTTTCAGTACACCTAACTCAGCACGGGCTGCTGGAAGAAAGTAATTGCAAAGCCGTGAACTGTCCTGACACAGTCCAAGTCAGATCTCCAAATGAACAGCCGCCAGATGAAACAAACAGCACATTACAGCTGCCAATATCAGTGCATTTAGATGTCACATTGTCATTGCACGTTAAGCCACATGGCAACTTTCTCCTCCTGCTTCTCACTTTTTTTTTGTCCAAGCAGGTGCCAGCTCCCCAGCCAAAATCTTGGTGAATGCAGGACAGAAAGGACAGGAATGGAAAAGCAGAGCCAAAGAGCCCTTCTTTCTTCCTGTCCTCAGTGGACATCCTAGCTGCTCTCGCTACTCCCATTTGGTTCCCAAGGTCTTCCTTTTACCTCCGAGAGACTGCCATGCCTCTCTCTCTCTCTCACCGCTTCTTTCCCAGCAACTCACACCTTGGTCTGCTTCCCCCCAGGCTGGTTTCCTTGCTTTTTAATCACTCCACACCTGATGTGGGTTGCTGGAGCACCCCTACACCAGCTAACCATAATCCATCTTATCTAATTACTGCCAAAGATCTACGAGTTCACGCTTCCCCAAGGGCCAGCCCCTCTGGCTCCACACACTCTCTTTTCCTCCTTGCAACGCCTGCACACACACGCACTTTGGCTTTCAGACAAAGCCCATTTCACCTTGGCAACAACGCTGCTCCAAGGCGTGCCGACACTCCCTCCACCACAGCCTCTCAGAGGGGAAAAAGGAAAGCTGATGTGAGCATACACTTGCCCTGCTCTGTAAAGCCAGTGGCCACAGAAACACACAGCCCAGCCCTGCTGAAGTTGTTAGCTGGGGCACTGCTATCTCCAACCCCCTGGGGTTATGCTGAGATTCATCCCCCTGCACTCATGTGCTGCTGATTCACACCTACTGATGACTGGGCTTTAGCAGAAGGTTAGTTACTGCCCTTAATTAAAGTCTTCCTCACCGAAAGAAGGTCAAAGCTGTCAGACAAAAGGCACCAGTAAACCAAAAGACTAATTCTGTTTTCTTTTTCGGGTTATAAACCAAAAGACAGAGGGCAGCATCGGACTACTATGCATGTACCATTGGAGGAGAGAAAAAAAGGAAAATACATACGTACCAGGTATCTAGAGCTTCTGAAGACACTTGTGCCAGTAAAACATACCCCACACTCAGGCAAAATAAATGGGATTTGGAAACACGCTTGACTATTTTGCCAGAGTAGTACTTACAAAAATGAATCCCATCATCACGGTCTCATCAGGATGAACACCCAAATTTCAAACTTCAAGGTTAAAAAACCTGAAATGCAACATTTTGATATCTTCCCTCAAAAAAGCGGCAATGAGGTGAAGGCAGTGACAAGTTTGTGCTGTCGAATATTTTAAGAAATGCAACTGCATACCAAGGAAGATGCGTGGCATGATCACAAATTGCATGGCCACACCAGCCCTCGCCTCCGAGCAAAGCTGCACCCAGGGGCTGTGCTTGTGCAACTGTGCGTGAGCAGAGCACAGAGGAGGGCGAGACATCTCAGCAAAACAAGAAACACCCCCTCCCCCAGGCAGCTCGCTTTTAATTTCGTCTTTACAATTTTCACCAACATCTCTTTCATCTGAAGAACTTGAAGACAAACAAGTCAAAATTCATATTTTAATTTTATATATACATACACACACACACACAGCAATTCATCCTTAATACAGAAGACAAACAAAAGATTGGTGGCACAGTATCTTTGGGGAGATTTTTTTTTTTTTAAGCTGTATCACACATCTGATTTTTATCTTTTTCATGGACTATAAAAGGCAGATACTTCTAATTCACAGAAGCCTCAGAGTGTGGATTCAGTGCTGAAGCCAAACACATCAGTCTCCTCCCCTCACTTATTTGCACATCTTTACCCACTGGAGACTCCATTTTGCAAGAGGTTTGGCGTCCTCATTTCTCCATGGGGCTCTAAGACGTCGCACCTCTCCCGTCACTGGGCCACTGCGGTGTGCCAGCACGGGAAGAGCTGCTGCGAGAGGGATGACTGGCGTGTCACTCCCCACGGGACATGGACCATTTAACAGATTTAAGACCAATGTTCTGTGCTCAGGAAACCTGACAGTTACTTTTTAAGGACGTTCTCACTGAGAATTGCAGTTTTATTTACACTCTAAGATGATGCCTAAAGCGGGGTGAAAAAAGAAAAAACCCAACCCTGTATGGTAACAGTTGAAATAGAAATCCCACAGAAATGACCCAGAAATGCAAGGCTGGCAGCTGAACAGACGGGCAGTGGCTTGACCAGCATGCCACAATTCACGTACTGCCCAGAGACCTGATGACACGAGTCCTGCCAGCGCCCACCGCACTACCGTACACATTCACATCGCAAAGAAAACACCACCCACAAAACCTTCAGCTCCTGCTCTGCTTTGCAGATTGCATCTTGCTCAACTCTCTCTCCCAACGCCCTCCGGAAAAATAAGACAAAGCAAAAGCCTAACTAGCTCTTCTCTGAACAGCGAGGAAAGCTCATGAGCAAGTTCAGAGCCTGCTGCACCTCACGTGTAACAAGCAAAAAATTGCACAGATTGGAGCAACTTTCAGAAATACCTTTCAGCTGCCACAGACCACATACGGACTGATACATGGTTCAACTATTGAAAGAGAACAGAAAAAAGCTATCGGTTGGGATGCAGTTTGGCTGGCTCAACAGAAGCGGACAACATTGCTGTATTGCTATGATAGGAAATGCTGGACCCAAAGAAAACCTTAAGTTCAGCAATACTGAGTAGGAGAGGAGAAAAACCCAGTGGGAATTCCAGGAACCCTGTACCTTGACAAAACACATCGCAAACCAGCAGTGATCGCACGCTGCCATTGTAACATGCACGAGTCCTTGTTTCAGGAACGCAAAGTTTACAGAAACACATTCAGAAATGCAGATGATGGCCCAGGAACACTGTTGGTTTTGGGTAGTGACGGGGGTCAGTAAAAGTGCAATTAATATAAAGAAAGCACAGGCTGCCAATGGGCTATTTTAGTGTTTGGAGAGCAGCATAGGGCTGAGAAACTGCCAAAAATAACATTTGCCTTTGAAAAGGGTAAGCCAAGCCAAAGAGAGAAAGCAAGCTAATCTATAACGTGTAACAAACCTCAACTTAAACACAGTTGCAAAATTAGGTTTGGTCAATAAAGGCTCAATAAATAACCAAACTACAACAACAAAATATTCTTGGAAAACCACCCCAAAACATTTTTGACCCTTTTAGCCAAGGGGGGGCGCTGCCCCAGGGCAGAAAGATGAGCAGGATGGTCAAAACCTGCTGCAGCCCCATGGCCTCCTGCTCCCCCTTCTCACGCCCTGGCTTTTGGATGACCTCCCTGCTGGCACATCGCACGCCCTTCCTCTGCATCCCTCCTTCCACTCCCCATCTCCATTCCCACCTCCAAAACTAACCCTCCTTGCTTTTGCCTCAAGCAAGGAGTGTGTGAAACATACTTTTTGGGGCACAAGGGGGTAGGAAATGGTGGGACAGAGGACGAGAGCGACACAGGAAAACCAGCTCCACCCTGGCCGGCAGACAGGACAGCTCGTGTCCAATTACCCCTCACGACCCACCGAAACCAGAACAAAATTCACAGATGCTTAATCCACATACGTATGTCCACAACCACAAGCTATCTTCCCGTCCTCTTTTCTTACCCTCCACGCACCTTTTAATCAGCCTGGGGCTGACCTGGTTTCATGCCACTTGAAACACTAATTGATGGCAGTGAATCGAGTCCCAGTCCCACCTCGCCTGAGCAAACACGCCACCGAGCTCCTCCTGTCTAGTCTGTAGCTAAAAATCCCAGCAGATGCTCATCTGGGTACATTTCGGTTTGTTTTTGTTTTGTTTTTTAACTAACTAGGTATTTTTTCCTTTTATTCATACTTCAATTCCAATTTTGCCATTGGGATTTTCAGCGTGCAGTGACCAAAAAAAGTCTACATTGCTATATACATCTGTAACAGCAACATATCTAGTGGGTATTAAAACAGGTTTCAGCATACCCTACAATTTACTACATTAGAAAACCACATCCATTATTAGCAACCATCTTAGGTGCAATGCCTATTGCAGAAAGGACCTGAATGATATGCATGAATTTTAGCACAATCGTGCACAGAGAGATGCAAAAACCATTCTTCCAAGAACAGTTACATTGCCCGACATAAAACAAAAAGTGGGAAAAGCCCCAAACAAGAGTAAGGCCATTGCAAAGAGACCACCCTGCTTAACCAATGAGAAGCAGAGCTACCATGGGGCATGAAATCCTGTGGGATTCCCTGAGGTGAATCCTCCTTGCAGCACTTCAGAAACGTATCCATGAACTCAACTTGAGCAGACCTTCCTCCCAGCACTGTGCCCTGCAACACCTTTGTGGCACACGCAAAGCAGCACGCTTCAACTGCCATTTGTGTGCCCTGTCTCCTTCTTTTCTTATTTAACTTGTTCAACTGCATGAAACCAACCCGTGGGATTTTCCGGTCAGCGAGTGCTCAGAGCCAGGCTCTGGCAGCTCTCAGAAGCTGACCCCAGCACAATCTTCCCTGAATCCCTTTCGGGAGGACAGGAGGCAGATGTCTTGAGGCGTGATCCTCCTGCCACTCTGAGCATCTAGATTTGCACCCATTCTTGTTCCTAAAGGAAAGGACAAGGGGCGATAAACAGGGGAGCAATTGAAACAGACATTTCTTGTATAGAAATTCATCCTTAAACCTCGTTCAGAAGGGAAACACTAAGACCATTCCGAGAGAAAAGGCAAATTACAATTTCTCTACAAAAAGCTGAGAACACGAGGACTCTTGCAACAACTCATAACACAGGCTACTTCATTTATTGTTTATTTCCCCAGATGAATGAATCAACCATTTCGGAAACTCCATCACACACAGGGCAGGAAAAAAGTTATTAACAAGAGGGACATACATCCCCCAAATAAGCTTAAGGTGTACAGATTTATAATGGGAACCAAGAGGGAGGGGAGAGGACAAAACCAAAAACAAGGACATTGCAGTCAGACTTTTGACTTCCTGTTACAGAAGAAATCTTCATCTCCATGTAAGTGGGGCTTTCAGCTATTAAATAAATGGCATCTTAAAAATAGAACATTTGACAATTTCAACACATGTATTATTTCTTCTAAGTAAATATTGCATGGAAATGATGCTGCTTTGCCACCATACCTGCCTCCTCTCCTTCTGGGACTCAACCATCACCGCTGTTTTTTCCTGGATTCATGGTTTTCTTTCCTAATGGCAAATGCTATTTCCTCCACTGCTATGTTTTGGTTTGGGGGTTGTTTGTGATTTGTTTTGGGGTTTTTTTTTTGGTTTTGTTGGTTTTTTTTGTTTGTTTTTTTTAAAGGCCTGAACAGGCCCAAGTAAAAACAATGAGCATCTTTCCTAACCCTTTGCAGGCCTCTGACCTGGCTCAAGGTTGAAATATGATGGCTTTTTAAAAATTACCTATTATTTAAACAGTCTTCTCCATGACCTGAAACAAAACATAGCTTCCTGCTATGTAGCTTGGTATTGATGCTTCCACAGATCGCTTTTGAAATGAGAGCCTCCAAATAGCCCCCACATGCCTTTGACACGAACTGCCCGTGATCTCCTTTCCTCCGAAGCCCATGGGAATTTGCCCTGGGACTGGGAGCAGCCCTTGCACAACCGCCTCCACATGGTAGCAGAGCGCATGCTGCCTTTTCCCAACCGTAAAGAAGCAAATGCCAATAGTTCATCTGCCTTCACCGGGTGTCTTCTTACCAACTTTGCTTGCCCGACACCCTTGCATTTGCTTTCCTAGGATCAGGACAACAGATTATCACTATCTGGGCAGCAAATTGACCAAAGGGCAGGTGAGGACAGGACCTGGTGCACCCGCGGGCTGCACCGAGTTGGAGGTAGGACAGGAGCAGTTGCACACCCTGCCTCGCGGGTTGCAGCAGGTCCCCCTGGGGCAGGCAAGCTGTGAGCAAGTGGCTCTCCGTTGGGAACCCGGCCTGGCAGCAGGGAGAGAGGTGGGTGTATGCAAGTGAAAGTACTGGGGGGGGGGACACACACTCATGTCCCTGCTTCACCTTACGCTTACCCCTAACACTCTGCTACGGTTCTGGCAGACTCCGACAGCGGTCTTCAGGTTCAATAAAGCTTTTTTCTTTCCCTCCTCCCCCTCAGCTGGTGATCCTAAGAATAGCTTTGATTGAAGATAAAGTCAGAAGAAGGTATTGACCCACTAGTCTGGAATTGAGCTCCAAAGTGCACATCAAGACTTCAGGCCAGCTGGCCATCCCTGCGCTTCCTGAGAACAAAACAGTTAATGCTGAGCCCCTCTCTGTCCCTGGCTTACTCAGAGCAGTCTCTCCCCCAGGGAGAAGGAGCACAAGTGAAGTTTGATAGGTAAAACGGGGAGGGGGAGGACATGGACCTTTCTTCCACTGGTTAGGACAGCTTATCCCTGAAATGCACTACGGCTTTTAATAAAGTGAACATAAAAGGACAGTCCCTTGAAGGTGCGGGAAGACTAAGGCAGGATCCCAGTGGTCCTGCGCTGCCAGGGGAGGCGGGAGGAGAGCTCCCTTGTGCTCTGGTCTAGGGCAGAGTAGCAGCACGCTCCCAACAGCTCTTCCCAGAGGCAAAATGACTGTGCTGTCCATTTGCATGAGCCTCAAAAACAAAAGCAGGTATTTTACAAAGGGAGTACCACTGCATGCATGCAGACCTGTTCCTCCATCCTGAAAATATGTGTAAAAGGGAGCTAATTCTTTCCTGTAAGCATAATTCTTTTGGGATACCATCCTTCTCTTCGCCACTCCCACAGGCCTGTCAGAGATAGGACAAGAGATGTGAGAGGGGACCAGAGGGCTAAGGCACACTATTAGATATGAGGATGGCAGGATGCTGCTGTCACACAACAGGACATCTTTGGGTAGAGAAGGGTGTCACCTTACTGAATACATAAATGCTGAGGATGCTGCTTTCACCGTTATTGTCACCTGCAAAATTGCAATTTCAAAAATGCAGCTCCTGGCAAGGAAAAAATGCTTGCAAACAGCTAATTATTCCCTTTCGTGTTCCCTTGACAGATTTCTAAGTTGCTGGGCCCATGCTGTAGTTTGGTTGAGAAAGAGCAAGTGAGTTATCTCCCACATGAAGGATGCCCTACTTTGGTACCAAATCCTGCTCTTAGATATTCACCGAGACCAGCAATGGTTGCAGGCAAATATCCAAACGCAACATTTGTCTTATGTTCCACATTCAGCCACGTAAACAGAAGCGATTCCTCCCCATGTAACCTCTCAGACTCAGAACGATGTCCAAGCAACCACGGTGACCCAGTACAGCTGTCCACCCCCACCCATTGAAGCGACAATAAGCAACCGGACAAGGAGTCCTCAGTGTGAGCAATGTCCCTCCACCACAGAAGAGGGGTAGAGCTGTTTCCAACCATACCTGGTCATTTTGGCACCCCAGCTGTGTTTGGCTTACAAGCCTTAAACCAAGCAAGACCCTAAGTAACATAGTTCGAGTGCTAAGGGCATGTGTGTGCACAAGTGTGTGGCAAGGAGGAGGACCAGAGCAGCAATGACTTAAAAAGTGAACTTGCAGCGCTGAAGGCAGTGGCTTCCCCCAATTCTCAGGACAGCAGCTGGTTGACAAATGCAAGAGGGTTAGGTTGGAAAGCTGGCAAGGCAGACCAATTTGCTGTTTTTACTGTAACATAATGCTGTTCGGTGCTGATGAGGTTGCTACTTGCCATCTGAGGAACAAAGACACCAAAGATTGCATCCGTGCTTGCAAAAACACTTCTCTGACATGTCTTCTGGGCACACAACTGTTGTGGACTGTGGGATGTTGCGTAATAACGTCTGGAGGCAGATTTCCTTCTTGTCGGCACTTCTTCATGTGTGATTATTGTCCTGCTGGTTATCCGTAATAGAAATGTTTATAGACCATCAATACATTGAGCCATTCAGACAATTTATTGCACTTTGTCGTTTTAAAGGAAGGTGCCATCAACATCGAGGCTTTCCTCCATCTCTTCTTTTTCAAGGCAGCAAAGCGCTACCCTACAAACACCATTCAAAGTTTTTCCAGTGTAACCAGATCCATTCCACCTTAACTTATTTTCCCTTGCAGGTGCTTTGTATCCAACGATTCAACAAGTCAGACTGTTTCTGAGGCTTCAAAAGTGCAAAAAAGTTCAAGGTACTTAACCACCTGGAGCACCAGTTAAGGCGTATTTGTTTCCAGTCTCAGCCACTGTAAACCCTGTCTAGTGTAGCGTACCAGTTCAGTCATGCTACTGTTCAGTGCCAGAGCGCACGTCGCTGTGCCGAGTTCAGCAAAAAACTCTGGAAAAGGGGTAGGGAGAGAGAAAACATGTGGCTGGTTTCACGTAACAGGCATGTCTGACAGGCAAGGGGGCAGCAAGGAGCGACAACAGCAGCACACTGTCAGCCGGCAAGTCCCATTAAACGCATTAATGCAAAGAGCTCAGCAACATTAGAAGGCTGGGAAGCATACCAAGCACACGAGGCAGGGCACATGAGAGGAAAACGTACTCACACACACCTGCATACACTGAACTGCCTCCCCAACCGCTGGGTTTAAAGGGACGTCGAGACTCCATGGTAGGTGGGCAAAAGTTTGGGTGTTCACACATGTGCTGTGTGCTTCCCCCAGATTTTAAACAGGCCAAATTCGAGTGTCTTTCTGAGCAATGCCCAGAAGCACACACAGCTGTCGTTGGACTGGTCCCTCTCCTTCATCCATCCTCAAACGTCGAAGGCATCATGATTTCTCAATTGAGCAGGTTTAAAAATTTGGATAGCTTGGCAGGCTATACAGCTCTGATTTGAGTTGCTTACAGCTGGGCACATCAGGCAGATTTAACAGAGTCCTATCCTGCCACCAAATTCAGGCACCGTGCTCCTCCTCCGGCACAGGCAGAAAATGGATCTTGCAGCATATCTGAACCTGCCGGGAGGTGCTGGCAGGCTAAATGCCCTGCTCTGCGCTGGCAATCATCTCGGCAGGTGACAGTGAGTTACAGGAAATTATCACACCTTTCCAAGACATTGCTGCGTGACCTGCCTTCCAGCAACACGGGCTCACCCCAGTCCCTCCAGCCTCAATCGTCTTGCCAGATACCTTTTGAGAACCTGGCCATTCTCAGATCTACTTTTTTACACACAAAGATTGAACCTGGAGGCTGAAAATTTCTGCTTGGCTGTGCAAGGAACTCTTCAGAAGCAGAGAAGACAACGCTTTCCTTCTAATACTTTCCAATTCAGAAGCAGAAAACGCATTTCCCCTGATTTTCCTTCTTTTGTTTACAAAATGGGTACCCATTCCCTTCATGGGGAACAGAAGAGCTGCAAGCAGAGACGAGGAGTCCAAACTCCCTGCCTGAGCAAACAGAAGTTAATCTGATCTGTGACCACAGCACCACGTGAAAGGAGAGTGACTTTACATGCACACATGCAACCTCTGCTCGTCATTGCTGTGGAACATCAGAGGCCAGAAGGCAACGTATTACAGCCTCATGATCTGAATTACGCACTGCTCTGAAGTGAGGAGCTGGGTCCTGCACTGGAAGCACCTAGTTTTGGACCCGCCAGAAAGCACTTCAGCACAAGTGCCTTGGACATCAGTTATAACTAACTGCTTTCCACTAACTTCTCCATTTAAGGGAACTTGATAGCTGAAGGCCACTGCTCTTTCTTCTTCTTCTTAAGCCCTATGAATTGCATAAAAGAATCAAGGATGTGGCCTTTTCAATAGTTTTAGGTACTCACTCTCTGTACCTCTTAGAACCTGTACATTACACCAAATATCAACAAATATCAGAACTGGAACTCCTCCACCGTCCTGAACAGGGACAGCAAATGCAAAGCCTACAGGAGTATTTACTGTTCTCCTGCACAGATCCACTCCCTTGAGAGTATTTACTGCAACACAGAGCAGGTTTTGAATTTACTCTTGATTGATGAAAGATTGTGCTCAGGCTGTCCCCCCTACAGGTCTTCCTCCATGACTCATTCCTCTGGCTTACCAGCAGTATCCACTGAGCCTTCTGTGTGACAGTCTTTTATCAGCCTTTTGAGGACATAATCCAAAATACTACACATGAATTGCTGCTGCGAGCACAGATTTGCTCAGAAGACAGCCAACAACTGGAGTTACTTTATTCAAAGGTGACTTGCAAAGCCTTTTGAATTTCAGCAACTGCCTCATTAGCATGAGTACTTTTACAGCCTTCCAACAATTCAGCCAGGCGCATCATGGTTACTTTCTTTTGCAAGTTTGCCAACAGACCGTGGCAATACGTCCCTTTGCCCACAGTAGCTCACAAAACTTTGTGTTTGATGAAAAATGACACTGCAAATGCCACGTGGGATGGCAGGTTATAGAACTGCACCCACTCTAGGGCTTTTGCTTACTCACCACTGCTTGTACCACAGGACAATACAACTTTTTTATTAACAAAACTGTAAAATAAAAAAAGTAGCAGCAATTTTAGGAAATGCTACCGGCAAATACTGGTCACGTGCCCAGCAAGGACTCCAATTCAAGTGCTGCTCAGATCCTCTGTTAGAGAAGCCAGTTTCACCGTTTTCAAGACAAAAATACCTGGAAGTTTGACAAACAAACTAAAACACAATGCTACAGGCCAAAAAGCTGTTTTTATAGAAAGTGAACCGACTCAGAAAAGCTCTGCGCCCCAAAGGGAAAAACAAACAGCAAAAAACCCCTTATGCTTCTTGTGTTGCCATGAAGCAAGTTGGCTGGTTTCCTGCATTTGATACCCTCATCCCTTAGCTCTTAGACGTTTGAGGATGCCAAGACAACCTTTTAATTGGAACACTCCTCAATATATCACCATCAAGTATCTCTGCCAATAACCTGCCAATATGCCATAGCTGTCTATTTCAACGTATTTAATGCTTTGATCTTTAGGTATGGTGTTTGCTCCATTGAGTGTTAGGATTTAAGCGAGAACATACACATAACCACAACACACAAGACAGAAAAGCCAGAAGGCAAAAACTTACCCTTATTCTTCCTGGCCAGTGCATCAGCCTGTTCCCAAATATCATACGCATAGAGGATACAGGAAGTGATGTTGACATAGGAAGAGGTGATGCTTGGGATATTATAGGGGACAGTGATTGAAGAGCCAATGCTGTTGCCACTGCAGTTGCTAGCATTCGATCCCGGCTGAGAACTCACAGAACCGGCAGGAGAGGGCATTGGAGAAAGAGCAGAAGGCATGCCTGTGCTTCTGCAGGAGAAAGAAACACCATCGTGAACATTTAACTTCAGAGTTAAAAGCCTTGCCACGAGACTATCTTATGCCAGGAGCTATCCGCTATCATCCAGGCCTGCAGTATGGAGCGGAGGATTGAAAACTGAGATGTGTTCAGCAACATAACAAGTAATTGTCCTTCAAGTGCAAGGCCAAGTTTTTTGAAGTGATTTGCAACTCTAAGGACTCCTCTTGACAAAAGAAAATGCAGAACCAGACATCAGAAAGGGCCATCCATACCTTCCAAAATCTACACCTATTTGTGGAAGCCTTCACCAGATTATCTGAGTGTTTTCTTTCTAACGACTTCCATTTCAGGCATGCTGAAGCTCACCACTTATAGAGGCTGGAGCTTTCTGACAGCTAGTCAAAGCAGCCAGGTCAGCCTACCCACACTTATTTATAGATGTAGGGAAGCTACATGCAGTCAGCTGCCCGCCTTCCAGACACAGGCTGGCTTCATCACATCACTTCACCCCCACCACTTCTACCAACTTAACTTTTAGTACCTGGTATGAAAGGGCTTCCACCACTGCTCTTGGGAGACCATTTACTTCCCAATAAACTATATTGTGCAAGGCAGCAGAAAAATAACTGGAATTTCAGCATTGATATTAAAGACCAAACAACCCTCTCTCAGCTGCAGAGTTTAAAAGGGACAGACGTGGAACCAGGTAGCTATCTGCCAAATGCAATTACCACAGCACACAGAAAAACTCTTTCTTACTCATTGTCGTAAAAACACAGGCCCAGTCTGCAGGGCATCAGGTGAAACACTGTTATGTGACAGCTTGCCCTTTGCTTTTGCTGCCACAGACACAGCAACGCTGCTGTAGATACATAGAAAGGACAAAACGCTCAATAACTCATAAATTAGAAAATTAGTTTCTTTTTCTTAATTGGTGACTAAGCTAAAGAGACAAATATTGAAGTATCACCTCAAAGTTATGCTACCCCAGGACAAAGGCATAATCATACTGGACAGTGGCCAGGGAGATGGGGATGCTATCCCATTAAGTCTCAAGGGATCTCTAACAGAAAAAAGATGACAACAGGGGCTTTGAAACAGCATAGTGACGATACCTTCCTTGCTCTGATCTGCTTATCTGGTGGAGAACTGCTCTTCTTGATATGCTGTAACTCTGGACCTCATAACACAAAAAAAAACCCTTTCCAACGAGAAAAGACAGGAAAGAGAGAGAAGAAAAGTACTCATGCCCCCTAACAGTGTGATTTCAGGTGGCAAGAAAGAGCGAGAGGTGAGGCGCTCTCAAATGCAGTTAGCAACTCAAATATTCCAGCTACTGTTTTCACTCACACCCTTACAGACACATTACAACATATGTATTTTTAAATCTTACCTTGCAACACATGGAGAAGGTGCTTGTGTTACTCTGGAAGAACTCTGCAGCAAGGAACAGAACTCTTGTTAGATTTGGGCTATTGGGCCAACATCAGTAACTGCCGCAGCCATCCAGCTGGCAGATTGGTAATATCTGTGCCCTACCTTAAAGTGGTCCTTCAGGATCCTGGAATACTTGATTGCAGTGTCTTTTTTGTAACGAAACATTGCCATGTGCAGAATGGACTGGCAGCGCATACTGTGAACAGAAACACACCCAAGCGTCAGTGTTCATGCTCGCTGCTGCCTGCTCAGCAGTCATCAGCCTTGTGGGACAGAGGCAGGCACACATCAGCCGTACTGCAAAGTCAAGAAAGCTCAGAATTTCTCCTCCTCCTGCTCATCTTAAAAAAGGACCCTGTGAAAAAATCACAAGGCGAAAAAACAACACAAAACAAAACAAGGGCGGGCCATGTCTGGTGTTATATTCAAACAGGTGCCCGACCTCTTATAGGTGCAACAGGCCCGTTAAACCCCTGTCCAGAAGTGCCTCAGCTATGTTCAGTGACAGCTTCAGTTACATGGCTCAAACATGGGCAGCCAAATTGCATTCTTTCACCTTAGGTGAAAGCCTTTGTGTGCTCTCAGGTTACCAGCAGATCAAATTTTAGAGCCTGTGCCTTCCACATGTGGTCCCTTGTGATAACGTGGCGCACTTTAGAGATGTTCCAGTTCATTCTGGTTTTTATTCTGTGGGTTTTTTCCCTTGTGGAACTCTGATTCCCATTTAACTCATTCCTTTGCCCCTGAAAGTAATGGGTCTTTCACTCTATCGAGTCTAAACACAGAATAGGAAGGCAGAGAAAAACAGTTACAAACCAAAACACGGCAAAGATTTTTTCATGTGAAGATGCTGAGGAGTCCGTAAAGGATTTCAATGTCATGATGAATCTAAGGAAACAAAAAAACCAGAATCTTGTCAGCCATCAGTGCTCTGAAGTCCTGCTGTTTATGAAAAAACAGCGCATGCCGTTATCTCTAACATCAGTCCAAAAGTCATGAAACCTAAACCTGCCTTGACTTCTTAAGTCCTGGCACTGAGTGCTTTGTATGATCTTGAGCAGAGTACTGTCTCAGAATGCGTTGTTTTCCACGCAGCACGAACAGATGTGACCCCTTATGCGACCCACTCTCCTCTTACAGTGATTACACGCTAACTTACAGGCCTGGGACCCAGAAGAGGTGCCCCTACTACTGAAGGTGAAATATTAATTCAATTGTTTCTGGACAAGACAGACATCTTAGTCGAAATGTTTCTTTTGGCTAACAACAAACAAGCAAGTCTCCTTTATGAAAATAAAGCAACAACAGCATCTTGGAAATACAGTCCATCAAGACCACAAAGCAAACAATGTAATTTAAAAAGTTTGAAGTCTACCACAAAAAAAAAAAAACAACAAAACCTGACAGCTGTTTCAGCTCTAAGGCAAGAAGTCAAATCAGCTCTCAAAAACACTCATATAACCTGTAATTTCGGTATGAATAACCGATACCTGCCTCTTTTCTACCCAATACATGGTTGCTTGGGTTGTGCTGCTTGTATACGTCATATTATCTACGTGCATCTACAATGGTTGTGAAACTAAATGGGGAAGGTTGCTAAAAGAAACCTCAATAAAGTGTACTAGTAGAAAGACACATGGGAGAAACCAGTCAAGTCTGCCTTCAATCAAGCTACAAGACCTTTGGGACACAAACTGTTCTTCCACATGCTATATCTTTGCTTTGCTTTTTTTTAATTTAAATACTACTGAGCTCACATGCAAAAGCAACTTCAGACCTGTATAAAGTAAAAACTCCTTCATGGCCTTGATTGTCATAACCAGCATCCTCTGGTGTACCTCAGCTGCAAGGCTCAAATGCTGAGGAGGACATGGTGCCTACTTCTTCTGATAAGCAATGCTGAAGCACTTCAAAGGATTTGCCTCTGATGCCTCCGGATGGTCTTTCTCGTGCTTGTACAGCAACCTGAACTCTGCTCCATGGTGGGAATCCAAACTGGCCACAGTTGCAAACAAGCAATGCAACTAACCCTTCCCCTCCAAACACGCTGCCTAACCATCGCACTTTGAAAACCGCTTACTTGATGAGATCTATGGTGCCGCTGAATAGGCTGTGAGCTGATTTTGGTGCTGATGCATCTGATTCCAAGGCAATCCCATATTCAATGAAGGAGAGGGCAGCATCTAGGTACTGAAAGGCCCTTCCAGTCTTGTCGGTCTATTGGGAAGAAAATTCTCATTTTTAGACTAAGACAAAAACTACTTCTCTCAAGTGTACCCGATTTCCTTTTTTCTCCCTAGTTAGGCAGGATTTCAAGAAAGAAAAAGATGCAAGTCGGGCCTCCAGGAGATAATTAAAGGGTTCTCAGCAGTAGCCCTAATGTGGGCCCAGTCATCAGCTTTGTGTGCTCTGGCTATTTGTATCTCTTCCTCTTGCTCAATGTTTTCCTCCAGTAATTCACCATCTTCACTTTTCTTGGATATTATTTTCTGGTCTTGGAGGCCTGCCTCATGAGAGGCAGATGAGGCTTTTCCTCTGCAGTATTCCCCCACTTCGTTTTCACAAGTAAACGACAATTAGCAAATGTACATTATCTGACTGAGCCATAATTAGCATTAAAAAAAAGCGCTCATTCATACACAATGTTAAACTGCACACAGTGGAGAAAGTCAGTCCCATTCCACAAAGGGCACTTCCAAGTCTTGTTCGCCAGCAACACAATTACTGTCAGGATCCTGATGTTTCAGAGTAAACTGTCTTAAAACTAACTGTTCCTTGTATTTTCCGAGGACTTCGTGATAGTTCTGCGAAGCAAACAGGCCTGCTAACCTCAGGCAATGTCAATTCCAAATCCCGTTCTCCAGGCATATTCCCTAGATGTCTTTACAACAGAGGGAAATGTCTGAACATTTGGCAAATAAAGACAGCCTCCCCACATATAACTTGAACGTACTCCGAGTATGGAAGTAATGTTAGCGAGCGAATCTTATTCACATGCACACAGGTATTTGGTCCGAATGCAAGAGAAGGTTAACATTTTAGCACAGGGCCAGGACTTACCATTGCATCAGCTTTGTGCTTCAGCCTCTTGGCCTCTTCTATGTAGTATTCTGTCGGATGCTGTCTGAATTGGGGACAGAGAGTGGAAAAACAGAAAGCAGAGAAAAAGGGGGGGATAATTATCAATTTTACTTTCAGATCTATAGGATGCTATGAGTCCAAACATCGTGTTTTGGTAAGCCTGTTACAGTCTTATCAAACACACCTTACAATTATGATAATCACTAAATGAATGTTGTCTGCCTGTTCAGAAATACGCAGCAGCTGAACGCACAGATAAAGTTAATTGATTTCTTAAAAAATGTATGTTAGAATGACATTGAAAACTTACATTTTGAAATAAAAATCCACCAGAAGTTAGGTTACTATGAGGCCAAGTTTACTTCTTTGCTCCCATGGAAAGACAGTAGTTGTGTGATCTCCTGCCGTTCCTCAAGTACAATACCACAAACACATTCTGATTGAAACATACAGTAAACTCTGCAGTACCACACTGTCATCTTGGACCAAGAGAGCTTGCATTCGAGCTATTTGCTTACAAGACATACGGTCACCAAGGCTTCTACAGGTCTTGGGTCTCATTCATGACACACATTTCTGTGCACTGGGATAATCTATTCACCGTGCAAATGGCACACAGCCACCTGTACACTAACGAGTGAGTCATGCCCTCTCAAGATCAAGTCAGCTGCCTGCCCAGCACCTTGTCACAGAGGAATTTGCCGCTTGCCAAGAAACACATAAATCAAAACCCATCACTTGTTGGCAGGCATGAGACACCTCTCAGAGTTAAAAAGTACCTAATTTCCAGAGTAGCTTCCCTCAAGCCAAGAACTGTTGTAATGAGACCTTTGCTTTGTGGGGGGTGGAGTAAGTCCCAGGCATGAGAAGACAGTACAGGGCAGGTCTCAGACATCTCTTCCTCTCTCTTTCCTCCCAAAAGAAGGGCTCATTAGGAAGCAGAAGCCAGGGCGGCTGCAGGGCCAGGCTTGCCTGGTGTCTTCAGAAAGTACAGACAAGGGGTGTAAAACAACAACTTACTCTTCAAAGTTGAGTTGAGGTCTCCTTGACTTGGAGGTACCATTCAGCAAAGAAGGCACTGGGAAAGGATTTGTGACATCCCCTACAGATCCCTGAAAAACAGAGCAGAGATAAAGCTGGTTAGAGAGGTACATCTAAATCAATTCCAAAGCCTGGCTTTCCTAAATTTCAAGAGAAAATATTTAGTTGTCCCAGGCACAGTTTACTCTCCAGGTTCTCACCATCTTCTTACCTTCTTCCCCAGCACCCCATCCAATAACAGAAATAGAAACTTGGCTTCTTACCTGACTGCTAGTAAGGCTTAATATCACTCAAACTTTTCCCAAGCATTGAGAAATTAAGTCACAGGTTTGCTTGCACAATGGCTAAGACAGCAGTAAGGCTGCAAGCAGCACATTTTTCATGGCCACTAGCCAAGGCAGGAATGAGTAATATCCATTCACACTTATTCCAGCTTAACCACACAGCAACTGTTGATTCTCTGTTACTAACTCCATTATCAGGAAAAAGCAAGCAGTTAGAAGCCAGCTAATACAGTGTGCAGAATCTGGCCTAACACACACAACAACAGACTAGACCACACACCCCCAGCCACCAGAAAACAGGAATATAATTGAATTTTCTAATAAAAAAATGCAAAGATCCAGCTGCAAGGATCATTAATAATTTTGTAAGCAAGCCACAAAACCTTATATCCCAGCTGCAGCCAAAACCACAGGTTGCTTGTTTCTTACTTTGAAGCAATCCACTCCTTTCTGTAAACACACTTATTTTTACGCCAATATTGTACTTGCAGTCGCCTACAGTCAGAAACGGTTACTACCATAAACATGATTCTCTTGCCTTGGGTTTTTACACGGTCATCCCTTTACACTATTGTTCACTGGTGAAATGAAAACAGCTGATGGAAAGTCAGCAGAGAAGTTACAATGCAGGCTTTCGGGCTAGCAACATATGGTCCCAGACAGCCATTAAAGGAGCAAAATTGCTTCAAAGAGCTTTCTTTGGTGGCTCATTTATCTTCCTTCCTTTTTAATATCCTCAGAGCACATTTCTAAAGACAATCACACAGCGCTCATGAGTTGCAGGAAACATCCCACCAGTTATAATGGATACCTACTTCGATGCCCTTTGGCAATTCAGCGTGATTTCTCTCCACTTTCTTGTGCTTGGAGAACAAAGGATCCTTGTGGTCGCTCTTGTTCCTGGCAGTGTTATCCATGGCAGGCAGCTCACCAGTCTCACTTCTGGGTCTCTTCTGGGCCATCTTGGTTGACTTTGGTGGAGGATGTGCAGGAGACATGGGTGGCAGAGGTGGCGGTAGCAGGAGATCTCTCTTCTGGTTTTCAAGTAAAGCTTTTGGTGCTCTGGAGATGGGAAGCGAATTCAGCAATTGGGATGAATATGGTGTACATATAACGTAACTAAGTTTTTTAAAAAAAAACTACTTCGTGTACCAATTCTGTTTAAATTTCTCTGGAAGTATAAGAGGACTTGTTAACATAAAGAATCAAACAAAAGCAAAATGAAACTTCAGGGATTTCATTGTGCATTAGATACCACATCCTCAGCTGCCAACACCACACAAGAAAGTTTCTTTTCAAGTAGGAGTAAGATTTGTCCTTGGAGTAAAGACTTGCAACCAGAATATCAGGATGTTGCAAAAAAGGCATCCCTCCAACACAGCCTCTTTTCACTGAAAATGGGAGAGGGGTAATAACAGCAACTAAAATCCCTGGGACAAATCACACAACAAGGCAAATGAATTGCAGCACTGACTCTCTCTCCCCATTATGCTAGAAGATATCTTCTATGGTCAGAAATACTCACCCTGACACTTGATCCTGTATATGCTTTGACCGAGTTTAACTGAGTTGTTCCTTTAAGACTTGCCAGCTCACCCACACAACACTTATAAAGTTGAGAGGATTCAGGTGAGAGAGACTTAAAATGCTGTGCTTTATAATGGCAGAGGCTATCACATTTAATAACACGGTGGCATATCAGTTTTGTGATCATCCGGAGTTGGGATTACCAGGGAACTCTGGCAGCTTTAAGCAGCACCAGATAGCTCTAAACCTTGTTTCTCTACTGCTCACTTACATCGTTTTTATCCAGCTTCTCAAAGTTTCGAGGAAAACACCGAACAGTGGATCCCAACTCATGGATTGCAACATCAGAAGAGCAGGAAATTAAGTTAAACCCAGTGAGAAGACCGAAGCATGACATTGCACATCTTGCTTCATTCTGCTGTGCACAGGACAGTCCTCTCCTGCCTTCCACAACCCACTTTTCCCATGGTACAGTCCCTACTCGCTGCACACATGCTCCCCAGCTTCCCTACCTTGGTACAGCTCTCTCCCCAAAAACGCATCCTTATCCTTCCCACTCTGCAAGCCAGAACACGGCTAAAAGGGGTGCTCATTTTCACTGAGCAAAAGGGAGGAGTGAACCCCAGAATTAAAGCCCTTCTGTATCCCTTCATACAACTAAATGTTAGCCCCAAAGTCTCAGTGCTTTAAGAGCACGTCAATGTTTTCTCTGCAGAAAAGCAGTTTAGTCGTATTGTCAGGACACAAACCTCAACGCTACATACCAATCCAATACCTCCAATTCAAGCAACAAGCAAGCAGGAATTGATCGCAGTGCCCCGTGACTGATGCATGAGCCTCCCCTCTCAGGGACACTGCCCATTTGAAGACATGCTCCTAGAAGCATTAGCTCTAGCAAAGAGCTAGCCAAAATGCTGGCAGTACACTGGTATGCAAATTATGGGTTAAGTTTCAGGAGACGTACCAGAAGCACTGCAAATGCTATGCTGAATAAATGAGAAATTCCTGGCCATGAAGGCCATCTGAAATTCCACAGTTTCATGATTCAAAAGGCATGCTGGCTGTGTGTCCACGTACAAAAAAGACAAAGACAACGAGATGATTTTAGTGGAAAAGGGAAAGGCTCCCTACCCTTACTCACCTATACATACAACTCTGTTTTCTGGATTGGGCTTTGTGCGTTTCACCCATATACAAATTTGGGCCAGTCACTGCAAAAAGCTTATTGGCTCTGCATCATGTTGGTTTAGTTAGAGAAAGGGGGAGCTGCACACCTATGTGCTTCTGAAGCATCCCAGTTTAGCAGCCTCACACGGCAGCAAGGGAAGAAACCAGAGTTCTGCAATATCCATCACATCCACCTCTGTGTTGTCAAGCTGGGAGAAGACAGGTCCCACCTAGCACAGACACCGTGTGCACCAGCAGCCAGCCGATAAGTACAATTCAAAGCCTGTCACTGGTGACAGCAAAAGCAGCTGAGGGAGCAGACAGTATCAGCATTGACACATGACTTTTTTCTTTCATCAGAACCTGTCCAATTAAGAAAACAGCAACAATCACCAAGTCGAAATTTATGGACATTCAGTTACACTTAGCAGAATATCCTTTCCCAAGAGGCTGCCAGAACTCTCTCTGCTCAGTCATGGGAACGAGAGTCATGACTTCAGGGCTACACTTTCAGCTATTTCACCTGTTTGCGGCAAGAATCTGATCAAGCAACTCAACTTGTCTGCACCTCGGTTTCTCTGTGTGCAAAACGCGTTCACCTCATCTTCTCACCTTACAAAGGCTAAGAGCTTTAAATGCATGTGAAGTACCACGAATCTGACAAAAAGCTTTCTGCTGCTTCTCATGCAGTGAGAGCACAAACTTCCCCAAAATAAGTATGACAGCAGAACCCAGAATGAGGAAGACATGGGCAAAGAAAAAGAAGTTCGTAGTATCATAGAATGGGTTGGGTTGGAAAGGACTTTTAAGGATCATTTAGTCCAACTCCCTTTTTAAAACCATTTTAAGGCTAATTCCATTTCTCATGAAAGCAGAAATAACTGATGCTTGAACTCTTAAGTCTTACTCACCTAGAATCACAGAATAGTTTGGGTTGAAAGGGACCTTTAAAGGTCATCTAGTCGACACTTTCCCCCTCTCCCCCCGGCAGGGACATCTTCAACCAGAGACATCTTCAACCATCTTCAACCTCTTGCCATCCCCTGAAACCCCTAAACTATCATGCAGAACAAGCACATGCTACTCCCCACAGAACAGCTGCCACCTCCCAGATCATCTAGGGCAATCATCTGCTGACAGATTACCACCATGGTAGTTTGCAGAAGGGAAAACGACTCCTGCATCCCGCAGGCAGGCAGTCTACCACACTGTTTGTAACTCAAGCAATGTAAAATTCTTTTGCACTGATTTGTTTCCCGCATCTGGTCTGAAAGACAGCAGTGCAAATGGTTGCCTACCAGCTTAGAAGGAAAAGCAGCATGGGCATAACTGGCAACTAAACTTCTTGCAGCATAAACAGATTTTTTGAGCTATGCGTAATACATGGATCAGAGCATGCAGCAACATAAGCTGCAGGATGGACAAGTTCATGTTTAAAATAGTAAAGTCTTCATTCCCATCTCAACTGTAGGAAATCAAGGCAAATGCAACAACATTCAACGCTTTTGCAGCACTGTAAACCAAGTATGGGAAGACAACAAGCCACTGAAACATCAGCTTATGCTTGAATGATTAGAACCATAATCCTCAGCGTTAAGAAGACAGAGGAAGATAGATAAGTGACACCCAACCTTCACATCTGCAACAAATAAAAAGGTGAATAAATTATATTCCCATAGCCACATGTTTGGTTCCAGGATGTAAAGACAAATCTGCAGCAGATTAAGTTTCAGAAGACACATTAAGTTATAAGCAAACTCACAAGCATAAGCACAGGAGATACAGTTCCTCGCCTTAACCTTTTTGAGAAAGACTCAGCTTTATGCATCTTTTTGCCATCCCACCACTGTATACTCACTTCAATTTATGGGAGTCTTTGTTAGCTGAAGACTGCAATGGTTTTGTTTCTTTTTCTGATTTCATTTTCTTCCTATCAATCTCCTTCTCCACTTCCCTCTAACAGGAAGAAAGGAAAAAAAAAAGAAAAAAAAAGAAAATCACTCAGGTTTTGAATGTGCAGGTAAAGTACAGACAAACACATCTAAGTTTGACTGATTCTGGTTAAAAAAAAAAAGAAAATATAAGATACTGGAACTGACAAAGTGGAAACCCAGAGCACAGCGGATATAGATTTCCGGCTCACTGACAAGTATCCTAAAATGACATTATCTACTTTTGCTTGGATAGATTAATTATTTTGTAGTTGCAGGGATGGAATCACAAAACCTCTTGTTGCCAACAGTAATCAAAATTAAGGCACATCCATTGCTGAAAAATAGCATTTCATCTGTTCTGGATGGTTGTGGTTTTTTTTTTTTCTCCTACTCAGTGTGAATTGTACAGAAATGTATTCAGATTCCTCCTGGCAAAGTCATGAACTGCAAGCAATTGTGTTTTGTGATAGGCCTTATCAAAGGGAAGGAAAAAACTGCATTCACAGGAGAGTTCGATCACTCAGATTTCCAAGATGCACAGGGGCTTTTGGTTTCAACAACAAGAATCTGATACCAGAAGAACAGGAACCATTAAGGCAGAGAGGTAATAAATAATACTTTTAAATTGCACTCGATAGATCTTAACAATACAAAGCATCCTCATCTGCTTACCTGAATCAAAAACTTCAGAATAATTTGCTACAAGCCAAGAAAATGTAAAAGAAACTACACTGATAAGTCAGCGTTACCCATAGTGCGCCTGGTGGCAGCCAAAAGCATTGCAGGACTTTCTGTCTCTCTCTCTCGAGTACATCCAGGTTTACGTCACTGTGGTGGTGCTCAGTGGGTTATGCTCAGCACAGAGTCTACCTCTGGCAGCGTGCTCAGGGCAAGCCTCAAGCACCTAGATCACGTCCTTAAACCGTTTCCCAGGTTGAGCTCCACAGTGCCGCAAAAGATGTCTGACAGCTGCACCTGACCAAACTGGCTGTGATGAAGCCTGAGCCTCCAAGGACACTGATGCATGCTGATATAATACAGATGTTGAGTCTCTTAGGAGGGTTTTCCTGCAATCAGATACTCAGGCTGCAAGGGAAGACACGTCTAGTATCAAATAGCTCCTCTCTTGGCTCTTTGAGACAACAGAAGCAGCAACAGATTTACTGCCTGTTCACCTTTCTCTTGCTGCTCTGCAGGAGGGGGACTGCCGGGGTCTCTCAAGTTTCTTCACCATTTTCCTGCTCTTCCCCACAACTATGGGAAGCTCAGAAAATGACAAGACTAAAGGAAACCCACGTGGGAACCAAGGTAATTCACCCACACATGCTAAGCCACCTGCTCTGTGAGGAGGACCAAAAAGTTACACAGGCACTGAAACGTCCACAGTGAATACCCATTCACCTTAACACCTGCAGCCAACTCTCTGTGCAGCTGAACCAGCTGGCTGGAAGTATATCCACAGTCCCCTTTGGCAGTTAGCTTTCAAAAACACTCATGAGCTACTACCATCGCAGTTAAATAAAGGTCTGTCTTGGAATTCAGGGGAAAGCAACTATTATAGCTGAAGGACTCTACAAATCCCCTTAGTGGATACACGCATCTTTTAAGCATTAGCATTGCTGCTAGCACCACAGCAGCTCCAGGAAAACCAAAGACATTTTCTACATATTTATCCAAGCGCTGAGATCCAAAGCAGGGTTTAGTGATGGTTGTTACTATCAGTGAACCTGGTTCAGTCAAAAGTCTGCATTTATGGAAAAGTAAAAGGCACGGGGCTGCTGCCATCACCCCTAGTAATAACACAGTTTACATCTGCAGAATTCAGTCCTCTTTGCATAAGCAAGCCTTCACAACTGTTTCATGGAAATAAATAATTCCACACAGGAAAAGACTACGCTACTCAGACTGTGGTTGCGTGACTAAAGGCAGCAGAAGGTGCATACATGGACAAAACCAAAAACCACAGACCAGGGTGGCCTGGGTCAATTGTCCCTGTGGGCACCCCCACAAACTGCAGGCAAGGTGCTCTCCCACAACAGACACTCAATGGGTAGCACAGATGACTCCACAGTCTGGAAGGTGCTTCAGATACTATGCTGCTTTTCAAGGAGTTGCAGGGGGAGGGGGAACTGCAGCCCTACAAAGCTCTGCTTGGGCTGAAAGCAGAGAAACCCACAAATGCTCCCAGCAGGCTGGCCAGCTGCATGCTGTGACACAGCCTGCTGCCCAAAGGTCCTCTCTGACATAGGAGGGCTGAGGTTTTGGTGTCTGAGAAAATTAGTATTTCAAGAAAACACAGAAAAAAAATGTTTTAAACCACCAAAGCATTTGTTAGACAGCTTACAAGGCTTTTCATTTGCTCAGCAGGGGATTTGTGATCAACAAGAAACATCTGTGGAAAGTTTTGGTACGCATTCCCTTTAGAAGTTTGATAGCACCTTTATAGGAGGAGCATAATGGGTGCACTCCCAACCTATGAAGCAGAAATGAACTCTCCACACGGGTTTTTCAAACACCACCTTGGCCCTTGTACAAACCCACCTCCCCCTCCACCCCTCACCTTCCTCTTTTGAGGAAGACAAGTCTGCCTGAGCGAGGGCTCCTCGGTGCGCACAGGAGACTTCTGGCAGTTGTGTTTGGTTGGCAGATGAGTGTCCTGAGGAGCCCTGGCTGCTCGGCCGGAGCTTTTGTGATGAGGCTCCCTCGGCTCAGCGTGCTGGTGGGAAGAATTGCTGCTGATGCCATCGCCCTGCTCCTGGCCCTCCTCACATCCATCCCCATGGGCGATTTCGCTGAGACTTGGCACTGCTGGTGGGTTCACCTTGGTCAGCCAGTTGTTGAGCTGCCACTTATTAGAAGTTGGTGGGTCAGGCTGCAGACAAAAAGAGAAAAGAAGGATGCAACACTGATGCCTTTATGGGCTATTTCCATCCTAGCACTGCTTATCAGAACCCAGTAAAATTTCCTCCTTATTGTTAAAAAAGGCGTGAAAGTGAAAGACCGTGAGACAGTGAGGATGCTCTAGTATGTGCACATGAACACTTACTTCAGGAACACAGACCTCGTTTTTGCACAGGATCAAATATGTTGCACAGCACTCCTGGTTCTCTGCTAGCCCTACCTGTCATCCAGTAAGAGAGTAGTCTACATGAAAGCTTCATCTTGGTTTGCCACTAACCAACATTGTTGCACAATCAGACAATCAAGCCCCACCTGCAAGGTCATATAGGAAGAGGCGCTTGACTCCACGCCTCAAGACTGCCTCTGATAAAAAAGAACGAAGGGTAATTGTAGTAGGCAATTCCCTTCTAAGAGGGACAGAGGGCCCGATATGCAGAGCTGACCCTCACCACAGGGAAGTGTGTAGTCTACCCGGAGCCCGGATCAGGGACATCACCAGGGTACTTCCCACCCTGGTGCACCCGACAGACTACTATCCACTGCTGGTATTCCAGATGGATGGGCAGGAAGCTGCATCCCGCAGCCTGAGGGGAATGAAGCAAGATTTCAAGGCCTTGGGGCGGATGGTGAAGGACTCTGGGGCCCAAGTTATTTTCTCTTCTCTCCTTCCATCTTCACGTGATGATGTGGGATGGAATGGAAAAATTAAGTCAATAAATGATTGGCTTCAGGATTGGTGCTACAGGCAGGGCTTTGGTTTCTTTGATAACAGCTGGTTTTATAAGACACCGGTCTGGATAGTGACACGTGGGAAAGGTTTATCTCACAGGGGCAAAAGGATGCTGGGGCAGGAGCTAGCAGGGCTCATTTGGAGGGCTTTAAACTAGATTCGAAGGGGGGTGGGGTTGTTACTGAGCTTGCATTGGTGGGGCAGCACTCCAGAATTGATAAAGGCCAGGAGGCCTCCCACACCCATAGGGTGAAATCGGTGTGCTCAGCTCGCTCCCTGAAATGCCTGTACACCAATGCACGCAGCATGGGGAATAAGCAGGAAGAGTTAGAAACTCTTGTTCGGTCAGGAGATTATGATCTGGTGGCAATTACAGAGACATGGTGGGACAGCTCACATGACTGGAATGTGGTCATGGGTGGCTATGTCCTTTTCAGGAAAGACAGGCCAGCCAGGCGAGGTGGTGGAGTTGCCCTTTACGTGAGAAAGCAACTACAATGTACCGAGTACTGTCCACGTGCAGTTGAGGAGCAAGTTGAGAGTCTGTGGGTGAGGATTAAGGGACAGGCTGGCAGGGGTGACACTGTTGTGGGTGTCTATTACAGGCCACCAGATCAGGGGGAGGAAGTTGATGAGGCCTTCTATGGGCAGCTGAGAGTGGCCTCACAGTCACAGGCCCTGGTTGTCGTGGGGGATTTTAACTTTCCGGATGTTTGCTGGAAGGACTACACAGCCAGCCAGCCTCAGTCTAGGAGGTTCCTCCAATGCATTGATGACAACTTTCTGATGCAAATGGTGGAGAAGCCGACTAGGAGAGGTGCACTGCTGGATCTTGTCCTCACTAACAAGGAGGGTCTGGTGCAAGGAGTAAAGGTTGAAGGCTGCCTTGGCTGCAGCGACCATGAGATGGTGGAGTTCATGAACTCGGCTGGTGGAAGCAGAATAGCAAGCAGAATTGCAACCCTGGACTTCAGCAGGGCAAACTTTGGCCTTTTCAAACAATTACTAGGGGAAATCCCGTGGACAAAGCTGTTTGAAGGTAAAGATGCCCAGGATAGCTGGTCAGCATTCAGGGACTGCTTCTACCAAGCTCAAGATCAGAGCATCCCGACACGTAGGAAGTCAAGGAAGGGAGCCAGGAGACCTGTGTGGCTAAACAGGGAACTGCTTGGCAAGCTCAAGTGGAAGAAGAGAGTTTATAGATCATGGAAGGAGGGGCTGACCGCTTGGGAGGAGTACAGGGCTGCTGTCAGGGGATGTAGAGAGGCAACTAGGAAAGCTAAGGCCTCCTTAGAGTTAAACCTGGCAAGAGGGGTCAAGGACAACAGGAAGAGCTTTTTCAAATACATGGCAGATAAAACTAACACCAGAGGCAATGTAGGCCCACTACTGAATGGGGTGGGTGCCCTGGTGACAGAAGATACAGAGAAGGCACAACTATTGAATGCCTTCTTTGTCTCTGTCTACTCTGTCGGGGGCTGTCCTGAGGAGTCCTGTTCTGCTGAGACCCCAGATGAAGATGAAGTCAAGTCAATGGATGGGTTTGCCTTAGTTGATGAGGACTGGGTCAGAGACCAGTTAAGCAACCTGGACATCCATAAATCAATGGGTCCAGATGGGATGCACCCGCGGGTGCTGAAGGAGCTGTCTGAAGTCATTGCTGGACCACTCTCCACCATCTTTACCAAGTCTTGGGAAACGGGCGAGGTGCCTGAGGACTGGAGGAAAGCAAATGTCACTCCAGTCTTCAAAAAGGGCAAGAAGGAGGACCCGGGTAACTATAGACCGGTCAGCCTCACCTCCATCCCTGGGAAACTGCTGGAGCAGCTTATCCTTGGTGCCCTCTCAAGGCATATCAAGGATAAGAGGGTTATTAGGGGCAGTCAGCATGGCTTTTCCAAGGGGAAGTCATGCTTGACCAACCTCATAGCCTTTTATGAGGAAATAACGAGATGGATGGATGATGGCAGAGCGGTAGATGTGGTCTACCTTGACTTCAGTAAAGCATTTGACACGGTCTCCCACAGCATCCTCATGGCTAAACTGAGGAAGTGTGGACTGGATGACCGGATAATTAGGTGGACTGCGAACTGGCTGAAGGAGAGAAGCCAGAGAGTCGTAGTCAATGGGGCAGAGTCCAGTTGGAGGCCGGTAACCAGCGGAGTGCCTCAAGGGTCGGTACTGGGGCCCATATTATTCAATATATTCATTAATGATTTAGATGAGGGAATTGAGTGTACTATCAGCAAGTTTGCTGATGACACTAAGCTAGGAGGAGTGGCTGACACGCCAGAGGGCTGTGCTGCCATCCAGAGAGACTTGGACAGGCTGGAGATTTGGGCAGGGAATAACTTAATGAAATACAACAAGGGAAAGTGTAGGGTCCTACATCTGGGCAGAAACAACCCCAGGTTCCAGTATAGGATGGGGAGCTACCTGTTAGAGAGCAGTGTAGAGGAAAGGGACCTGGGGGTCCTGGTGGACAGCAGGATGACCATGAGCCAGCACTGTGCCCTTGTGGCCAAGAAGGCCAATGGCATCCTGGGCTGTATTAGAAGGGGGGTGGTTAGCAGATCGAGAGAGGTCCTCCTTCCCCTCTACTCTGCCCTGGTGAGACCGCATCTGGAATATTGTGTCCAGTTCTGGGCCCCTCAGTTCAAGAAAGACAGAGAGCTGCTGGAGAGAGTCCAGCGTAGGGCAACTAAGATGATTAAGGGAGTGGAGCATCTCCCTTATGAGGAAAGACTGAGGGAGCTGGGTCTCTTTAGTTTGGAGAAGAGGAGACTGAGGGGTGATCTTATTAGTGTTTATAAATATATAAAGGGGGAATGTCATGAGGATGGAGCCAGGCTCTTCTCAGTAGCGACCAGTGATAGGAAAAGGGGTAATGGATTCAAGCTGGAACACAAGAGGTTCCACTTAAATTTGAGAAGAAACTTCTTCTCAGTGAGGGTGACAGAGCACTGGAACAGGCTGCCCAGGGAGGTTGTGGAGTCTCCTTCTCTGGAGACATTCAAAACTCGCCTGGATGCCTTCCTGTGCAACCTCATCTAGGTGTTCCTGCTCCGACAGGGGGATTGGACTAGATGATCTTTTGAGGTCCCTTCCAATCCCTAGCATACTCTGATACTGTGAACGTCTAAAAAAAGCAGCAATTGTAAAAACGGTTTAGGTGCTGTCCTCACAATGCTTTTGGAAAGTTATTTGCACACAGCAAAACGGACAAGGGGCTGTGCCAGCTATCACATCTCATTGAAGTTTGACAGGTAGGCTGTCAGGCTCCTGTGGTTTAACCAAAAGAAAACCATTTACCATAAGAAATTGTATGGCTACCGCATCAAGTCCAGCCTCTTCTGAGTCCTCTGCCTACACAACTTAACACTTGCTTCCCTCTGGGTCAAGCAAGGCATGAGCAATGACCAAGGTCTGAAGGCCTCTGGAGTCACAGTTTAGGGCTGGGCTGGCCACTAAATGAATGACAGATGTTTTCTATTAACCCCTCTCCCTTCCCAGAAGAGAGAAAGGAAAGAGGATAAGGGAGAAAGACTTACGGCTTGAAAAAAAACCCTAAACCAGCTTTAATGAAATATTAACAATAAAAAGAAAATATAATAATATTAATAAGAAAATAATGAAATATATACAAATATATATAAACCCAATATCGAGCTCCCAGGATGACAATCACGTCACCAGCCAGCACTGGGGAAATCCCAGACTGGACTCAGCAGCAGACAGGAACTGGGTGCAGGAACACACAGATCAGGATCAAAGGCAGAACAGACAGAGTCCTCCTCCGACTCCAGCCACTGAAGAAAAGGGAACTTGAGCCCTTGCTCCCTCAGCTTTATAATGAGCATGAGGCAGATGGGATGGAATACCCCGCTGGTCAGTTTTGGGTCATCTGTCCTGTCCGCTCCTGCCCGCTCTTCTGCTTCCAACTCGGTACATAACAAAGTTAGCTAACCCTGGTTGATACAGAGATAAGTATAAGCAAAAGCCTCTCGGCATACTATTCCTTGGTACTAACTATAAGCATCAGACTTTTTGATTGCCAGAAGCAGACACTGTCTGAAAAACATACCATTAATTTCAGAGAGTGCATTCAGTTAGACCAGACTAAACTGAAATGGAAAATTATTGAAAAGGAACATTAGTTTTGTTCTATCTCAAACCAGGACACACGGTCAGATAACGTAATGTGGTCGCTACAAGCCCTGCTTAACCTAACAGTAGTCTGACAAATTACGAGAAAAAGAGCAGAGAGATGATCAGAGGGCTGGAGCACCTCTCCTATGAAGACAGGCTGAGAGAGGTGAGGTTGTTCAGCCTGGAGAAAAGAAAGCTCTGGGGAGACCTTATAGCAGCCTTTCAGTATCTAAAGGGGGCCTACAAGAAAGACGGGGAGGAACTTTTTAGGAGGGCATGTAGCGATAGGATGAAGGGGAATGGCTTTAAACTGGAAGAAGTTAGATTTAGATTAGATATTAGGAATAAAGTTTTCACTTTGAGGGTGGAAGGCACTGGAACAGGTTGCCCAGATAAGTCGTGGAAGCTCCATCCCTGGAGGTGTTCAAGGCCAGGGTGGATGGGGCTTTGAGCAACCTGGTCTAGTGGGAGGTGTCCCTGCCTATGGCAGGTGGATTGGAACTAGATGATCTTCAAGGTCCCTTCCAACCTAAGCCATTCTATGATTCTATGAAAAGCAAACCCAACTAACCCTAAAAAAAGACAACAGAAACTGCAAAGCAGGAGCATTATTCTCTGGGGCCTGTTCTGAAAACACCACGTATGGGTCAGCATCACTTAAATGTGTAGCTCATTATTTGGGCACCATCATGGCACAGTTACACTCCTGCCCTTACCGATTCTCCCCAGTCACAACTCTCCCTTCTCAGAAGTCCCACAACTCTTCCCCAAAAAGAGAAAGCCTGAAAGGTTTTCCAAGACTAATGAATCCCTTCTACCACAATTTTCTTCTCTATCCAGACTCAACTCACTGTAGAACATGTGGATAAACAAAACATGTCTTCAACTGTGTTTCAGAGAGTCAATCTAGAAACCTGGTTTAAAAACCAGTTTGGTTTTACCTTGGGGTTGTAAGAAAAATTAAACCACAAATTCCATTATAGTTTTCAGACAACACAAATCAGCTTTGTTTTCGTTAGAATTTTAACTCATTAGCCACCAAAGAGCATTTTTTTTTATTTAAACACTATAAAAACGTGGCCAAAATACTTAGCAAACTTCAGTTCATAATGTAGGTAGCTATCAGACAGTGGCATACTCTGATGCTTTTCTAGCACCTTCTACCATTGGTTACCTTGTTTGTGATCTACACCATCATACGGGCTTTCCTTAGGTTTTCCAAACACAAAGAATAGTAAGAGACTTCAAAAAAAAAAAAAAAAGAAAGGAGGAACTATTGCCTATAGGTCTTAAAGTCTGTGCTTTTGCATGTGAAGAACTGACTATAAACAAATGGGCCATGTGCAATAATTTGCTCCTTGAGCACCATGGATGAACAGTTTGCTGAATAAAAAAGGATAAGATGGTCAATGGCAAATAGCTAGGATTTCACTAGAGCGAGAAGGATCTTGCAATCCAGTATTTTCAAAACAAAGCAGGCAGGATTGGGTAAAAGAGTAGAAGTATAATATCTGTTTCCTTCCAAAGACAACCGCATTGCAGAAGGCAAACTCCATAACTGAACTGCTGGAAGGTGAAGTGTATTAGATATGAGAAGAAAAGCTATGCCTTCTCAAAACTTGTTTTCTGCACATAAAATTCTCCCTTTCGTGTGCTTCTAAGGCAAAAGAAAGGCTCTTCTTCACATATCAGGAAATTGGTCTCACCCTCAACCAGCCCATAGCCTCAGCACTCAGAAAACCTGCATGGGCAGAGGTGCACCCCAAACATCCCAGACAAGCCGTGTTTCTCATCTGTGCCTTACTTGTGTCTCCCCAGCGATGACACTAATTCCTCCAGGAGTGCTAGACAACGATGCCAAAGTAGAAGGGGGAACACTTCAAGGTTAGGCACGTAAAAGTCTAATTACGCTGTTACTAAGGATTATTTAATTGACAAACTCTAGAAGGGAAGCAAAGGGCAAAAAAGTCTGATGATGAAGCAAAGATGTCAAGGGGACACATGAATGATGACGTTATTTCAGGTCTCCTGTCCTGACTGCATTCAGGCAGCAGAGAGTCTGAAGCAAGAGGCTGTATTAAGCAGCCTCTACATTTTATATTAATATTCACCTCAGGCGCTGACGCTCTCGCAGGGTCGTTTGCTTCACTGTCACTGGAGGTGCTCTCTGAGGTGGTCTCCGAGTCTGAAGAGCTGTCTGAGTCACTGGTGCTCCCTGACTCCGAGCTGCTGGAATGTGCTGATGCCACGCTCTTGGGCTGGGACTGTAGGGCACTGCTAGACCACCATGAGATAACATTAGAAAGCAGCATGGGCGAAGGTTACTTATTATATTGACACGGCAAGATTCAAAAATAAAACTGAAACCCCATGTTTTGGCAGTGAGCGGAGATGGGAGAAGGCCAAAGGAATACATTGCCATACCCAAAAGATAAAGCACCGGAATAAAAAACCTCTGGAAATAATAAAACCTTCAACTCCAACCCAGTCAGACAAATACATAAGCAGGACATCACTGCTACACTATGAAGCAGCATTTAGCCAACCAAAGTTTAAAAAACAACTGAAACTGACAAGTGCTTTTCTGAAAGCCCCAACCCTCAAAAGAAAAACTTCCAATAAAGGCTAACAAGATGGAAACACACATTCCAGGATGGTTTCTCTTTTTTGTATTCTCCCCTTCACCTTTTCACTTCATCTGTGTTACTTGGTCAAGGTGCTGTAACTGTTTCGTTAACAGCCATGTCAAGCAGCGGCTTTTTTTCAACACCCTCCCCTACTCAAAAGTGTTTTCCTCCAGCACTGACAATGGGAATGAATAGAAGTGAGGGAGAGCCACGACTTTGATGCACAGCTTCTTTTTGCTTTGAAATGGGCTTACAAAATCAAAATGTTGGGTTTATTATTATTTTTTTTACTTTGAAAACTGTTTCCCATATCAGCATCAACACGTTTGTATTACTTGGAGGCAAGCTCCTTGCTGATCCAGACTGATCTCAAGAGAACACTCTATTTCAAGAGCTTGCAGAGACGCAGAAATCATGCCAAGAATCGGCATGCCCTTCTGCATGTCTGACTTTGTCGACCATTACCCTGTGCTTGAAGAATACAGATATCAAGCCAAAAATGTCTGTCAGTGCTCTCCTGTAGGAAAAATTCTGGGCTTCTCCACCTTTCTTCCTCTAATGCTGGCATGTGGCTGTTGAGTCTACCTTGAATATTGCTTCTGACTAACAATACATGGCAGGAGCTGCTTACAATCAGCTGCCTTATCAGGGAGCTGAAACAGCCTCAATGAGTCTACTTAACCGTTTCCTGTTCTTCACTCACTTGGCTGTTTTGGGCCTCCTTCCAAACTAAAACTGGATTCACATCCATCACTACTACAACTGAAAATCCCATTAGCTCCAGCGTGATCTACATACACAGTGGTGGACGGGAAGAGGAGAAAAAAAAGAGAACAGCTGGGGAAATAAAATTACGGTTCACAGGCAAAATCCAGCATGACTGGATTACTCAGTTCCAATTGGAGCTTTCTGTAAAACCCCCCACAAGCCAATTTTCAAAAGCAGCTTCAGGCAGCTAGAAACAAAAGCCTGTGTCTACAAGAGAAACCAGGAACCCTTACCTATCTACCCCATATACAAAAAGTAGTTTTGGTTTTCCTCCTTATTTGGTCTAGCTAGTAGTTTGGGAACAAACCTGTACCTTGGAGGAGCAAGTGAAGAAGGTGGCTTTTCAACAACCTGTTTTGTTCACAAAAACAAAGAGGAGAGGGGGAGGAAAGGTTAGCGTAAGGAACTCGGAGCAATGCAACAAGTTGTGGTGATTGAAAGGGATGTCTGTGTGCCTAGTGTATAAAACATCTAAAACTGACTTGGTCGTCACCACTCTCTTCACTATCACTGAGCTGCAGGTCGTCCTGGAGCATTCTGAAAGACAACCAGAAGATAAATATCAGCCAAGGCAGACACATTTTCAAGCAGCAGACACTGAAAAAGACTTGGTTTGCACTTGCCAAAACAAACCAACCTCCCACATCCTTTTTGAACATTTGGCATGCTCAATCTGCTAAACCCTCTCACTACCCGAATGAATGATAAAACGACAACACACAACCTCAACGTTTTACTGTGCTTTCCAGTCGATCTCAGGAGCTGCGCAATTGGAGGTCAGTGTCATCGGCTGCCATCTACAGGCAACTGAGACAAAGTTCTACGAGGGCAGTGCTCCTCAACAACGGTTACCTAGCACACTAACACAGAGAAGAAAAGTTACCTAGGCACTAAGACCGCAAGGTGGCGTGGAAGAAATCTATCTGCTCCTTGTACAGCAAGAAATTAGCACGCTATTAGCCTCCACTGGCTCCCCAAGGGGCAGAAAGCATCGTCTTTGCACCAGAAACTGTGCGTGTTCACACTCTGAGGGCCTGTGAATATTTCTTCTGTCACAGGAGTTCTCTTTTTGCTGCTGAAGTTTCCTATCGCACATACATAAGTAAATGCCAAGGTCAAGCCTTTCTCCTATTTCTTCTCTACACAATGAACTTCACACTTGTGCACATCTCAGCAGTAACCATAACATTGAGCAGTTCAGATACTCAAAGTGGTTTACGAGTTGGGAGGCACAAACTCTTTTTTACTATTGCTAGAGTAGAGAGCAGGCTGCCCGCAAATGTTTCCAAAAAGCCTAATTTAGTCCTCTACCTGCAGGTGCTAACTACTGCTGGCAATTTCAATGCATTACCGAGGTCCTTAAAAGGCTGGAAGGGAAGGATTTGTGGGGAGGGACCCAAAGTTCTCCCAAACTGTTATCCCCCACTTTGGCAATCATGCAGGCACCCCCAAAAGGAGTTGGAAAGCAGACAGGCAAAACTCTTGTTATTCAAGTGTACGGTGGTTCAAATCTTGAAACTAGCTGGAGACTGACTCCTCAACCCAGAGAGTTACACAAGTGTCCAAAAACTGGATAAAACGCTTAGGAACCGAGACAGGGGTTCTAATCAATCAGGTCAAAACTCTGCTTATTTCAGCCTCATTTCAATCTAAGGGCTCTCTGTGAGAAATAAGAAAAATAAGCCTCCAACCCTTCATGACAACACATTTTATAGCATGAAAACAAATATGAAAGATCCCCAGCGAACCACATCACCTTGGAAAAGTGGGGAGAGAGTGTTCCTGGTGCTTGTTAGGAGAAGGAAAACTACAGAAACCTTCACACTCTTTTAAGCCTTCATTTCAAATTACGAACAAAGCGAAAAAGATTTATGGCCCTGTGGGTCACCTCTAATGACCCTGAGCAGTTTGCTTTTATGATTCCATGACAAAAGAGAAGTAAAAACTTTGAATAAAAAAGTGATTCCCTTATTTAAGTACTATCCCCACTACCTAGATAAATTCTTTTACACTCATACCAAAGCAGTTGACATGCATGGAGATACTTTCATTGGAATAGGACCGTGTTTACGGTTGAAGCTGGCACGATCTCAAAACAAATAATTCCACAAACCAGAAGGGACGAATCTACTCTTGCCCATGGAGCAGGACAGCATGAAGAAACCCCAAAGGTCTCCTTGTCTACCAGTACGGAGCCAACCCCTCCTGCATAGGTGACACCTCCTGCAAAGGTACTGACCCACAGTCCCCAAGTACCTCTCTCTGATGCAGAAGAGGCTCTCAGTGCCACAAAGGCGCTGTCTGATTACACTCATGATGACCTACGCGCTTTCTTTGTTCAGGCATTTTGCCTTTGCCATTCCCCTGTGACTATCCTCCTCCATCTCCCAGCCTCCACTGCCTCAGTTCCTCACACACCTTCTCAGTGGAAGTCACCTCTTCCCTCTTCTTTAGAGGGACAGGAATCACTATGAGACACCACCTTGGAAAATGAGGCCCCCGAATTTCCTACAGAAGGCAAATGGCATGCAGTCTGCAGCAATCCTGCGTGTGCCAACTTCGCACGTGGGCTAGAGCTGAAGCTCACCGCTAGTCCACTGAGGCATAAATAGGAAAAAAGGAAGGGTAGCAACAATACAGCCACTCTCCACACTTCTGGGCAGTTTGGCAAATGTCTGTTGGCATCTCAATGAATTGTTGTTTTTTTTTTCCCCCCAACCCATTAGGGAAAGTAATCCTTCAAAGGTGATAATGAACAAACTTCCAGGGATGCTAAAAAGTTCTGAAAATGTTTTCATTTTTTGTTTTGCCTTAAGAATTGTGGATTACAGATGCATTTCTTTTAGAGGTTAAGAGAATAATGCAAGGAAACTCTATCTAGATCTTCAGCATAAAAGAACATCGCAACTACTTAAGTTCAATTTAGGTTCAAGGAAGGAAGAACACTAAAACTTTAAATGAGTCATACTTCTACAAGGATAGACAAAACCAGTTTCCCCAAAAGAAGGTTTCAACAAATTGTTAAATAGCCTAGTTAAAGAAAATAAATCTGCTTTAATAATTTTAATGCTTTAATTAGCTCAGGAGTTAATAGATGCCGAGTTTTCATTCGCAGGACCTGTTCATTTGCAGCTTATATACACACCATCAATCTCCCTGTAAAGCTATTTAAAAAGAGCTCTTTTAGCGAGAAGCAGCACTAAAATTAACATCACTTGCCAAACAACCCCACTGAAAGCACAGGCTGGTCCCTCTCTGCCAGCCAGGTTAAAGATGCATCACCAAGAAAGAGCTTGGCATCTCCCCTTTTAAAAGAAGGGCTGCTTCCATTCCAGTGTAGCCAGGTGCTAACTTCGGGGCTCTATTCAAGAATGAAAGCCATCTGGGAAACCCTTGCATGCTCTGTAAAGCTGAATGCTTAATTTGGGCACACAGAGGCACTGGGATTTCAACTTCTAATTAACCAGCACAAACGCTGTTTGTTTTCAGCCAGCTACACTTTGTAATGCAAGCTACTCTAGGCAGCTGAATTTTCAGACAGTCACGTGTGCGTTAAACAGCAAAGAAAACAAGCCCTGTTGTGCAAATGAAACCAAAAACAAAACAAAAAAGAAGGGACGCATGAGTTCGAGGGAAAGATGTAGAGGAAGTTCTTGGGCAAATCTTGCTTAATTCCATTTGGGACGTAAACCTAAACCACCCTGTTCCTCCTGCTTCAACTGCCGTCGTCGATTGTGGGTATGCATGTCCCTGGGCAGATGAGTGCTGGCTCTGAAGTACCCAGAAGGACGCCGAGCAGAGAGGGGATGTTGGCTAAGGACAGAGCTATGTACCATGCCATATTTACAATTCTGGACCTTTGGGCTAAGAAAGGAGTATTTTCAGATTCTTGTTTACAGTGAAAGCCTCTTCTCTCTCTGCCACCTGGAAAACTGACTACAGTTCTAGGGGGATTTTTACAAGCAGCTGAGAACAGTTGAAATAAAGATGATGGTTGTAGGGTAGCTGAGGAGGAAGGCAGAGCCTGCTGCAGTTGAAACTAGTATTTTTAATACTGCAGTGAAAATTGCCAGAAATTGTTCAGGAGGAGCAAGCTGGGGTGGAAGAAGGAGGAGTAAAATAAAGAATGGATTAAGGGAGTAGCTGATTGCTCCCAGTGAGGGCGGGCTCCTCTGCATGATGCTGGAACAGTATAAAAAGGGTTGTTTTACAGATCTTACAGAGATTGAATGCAAAATTCTACAATCTCAAACAAGATGGAGAGATGCTCTTCCTCTTAGTTGTGACTAGCCCAGTTTGGGGGTTTTTTAATTAAATTGTTCACGATAAGGAAAACAAATGGAGTAAGCTTTGTGGTCTGTAGTTTGCAGCCTTCCATGGAACATGAGATCTTTATATATCACATGGACTGATAAGCATTTAATGGTTCAGCAATTGCCTTGCCCAGGGACGCCTTAGCTTTCCAGACATGGAAAGATTTCTATTTGTTACTCAGGGCTATCAATGCTGCCAATTTGGCCAGGTTAATCCTGAAAGACTAATGTCAGCCCACACAAAACTACCTTCAAGCAATTTCTGTAATTAACCTAATTAATAGATAATTATTAACCTAATTAATTATTAACCTACAAGGAAAGTACCAAGTTATTTTATCCACCAACTTAAAATTTTCTATTGGACCGATTCATTTGTTAGTTGGCACTCCTTCCTAGCCTTGTAAAACTTTTGCAGTGATTACGCATAAACATCTTACACTGAGACTCAAATTCTAAGAAGCTTTCTTCTGAAAGAAAACGTAACATGATAGGGAAAAGAATAACTAGATAAAGAGAAGTAGAAATATATAAATACTATTTAAAAAAGCTCTAGAAACTTCATCTTCACCCCACTTTGCAACAGGCTAACATTCTTAGAATATAAATAGAGGTTTTTAGAAAGTCAACATTTAAGTTTTTGCCTGTTTGTTTGCTTTTAAAAATGAAAACAGAATTAAGACAACACTTTTTAGAAAACTTTTCCTTGCACAATTGCAGAAAGTTCTATCATACAATTGCTTTAAAATTTCACCCCTAGTTTTCAGAGTTTTGGTAGCTGTAGCTTTACGAGCCCCCACAAGCTTCAAAATTATATGCAGAACAGATCAGATTCATTTTGTATCCCTTATCATTTATGTCAGTTTAATAAATTATTAGTAGTTTGAATAGCACTAAGTGTGACAAGATATTATGTAGCCACAGCTATGTAATATTAAATAATATTAAAAGAGAAAAAAACCTTAAATCAGGTACATTAATGGTTGGGTTTCTTTTCTTCAGCTTTGTTTTGTTTTTAACACAGTCATTATAATCATGAAACAGTAATGTTTCTGTTGGTGAAAATTCCCTGCATTGAAATTTTCTGAGAAAAATCAGACTGGTAAAGCCTTAATCTTCAGAATCATCAAGTAAGCCAAACTGTAATTCATTCCAGGGTCATTTAAATAACTGCACAGTAGAGATGGGAACTGAGTCTGGTTACTTACGATGTTCTCGGCTGAGAAATAGGCAACGTTTTTGAAGGTGCTTCATACTGTTCTGTAAATCAAAAATGAATCAGTTGCTTTTATTTGCCTCACACTAAAGTAGGTATTTTAACCTATGGTCTCTGAGCATCAGATTAGAAAGTCACCTTCTTCCAGAATGCAATTGTTTGCCATTAAGATTATTCATCACTCCAAACAGGGTTTCCTAACGAAATACTGCTTGCTCTCTGTTGAACTGCTGTCTTAGTTTCTAGGTAATGAGTGTATGCAATTTCTTAAGCATTTTCTAAATTCATCACTGTTCAACGTTGAATTAAATTCCTTAATCAATGTAAACATTTGATGTTCACTTCAACGTATAGCACACAACACACAACTATCTGTCAATACACACATTAAGTGCGTTTTCTTTGGATTTCTACTTACTCTGATTCTGTGCTACAGATCCAACATGCTGTGATTCTTAGAAAGAAAGGACAAAGTGCAAATTAAGAATAAAATAAATCAGCTCTCTCTTAATAGCAGCATATTGGTTACGTACTGTAATAAATACTTTGACTAACTTGTCAAAGTATGACTTTGAAGTGTCCAATAGTCTAAGCTGGCCTGACATAGCTTAAGATGGACAGAGAAGTGATACGTGCTACTGCCACCAAAAATGTGTTCCTAGCACATCAGTGGTATGTGCATTTTTGAAGAAATATTAAAAAAAAAATTATAAGAGCTGCCAAACACTTCTGTTTAACACAGTCAGCAAGTATTTTTGTTGGCAATAAAGATGAAATGGTTTTTATGCGGCAACAGAGATGAGATGCTTAAAATGTTTCGGAAAAGCAGTCACATTTCAAGCCCACAATTGTAACAAATGTGTAAGTCATTGAAATATTAATTCATTCATCCCCCTCTGGCTCAAACGTCTTTCAACTCTAAAAATACAAATCTTGCTTAAAAAAATAAAAAAGAGGAAAGACAGTTACACTACCATATAGCCCACTCAAAACCAATTACTCAGAAGCACAATCTGATCTAATTCTCAGTAAAATGATACATTGCAAGCAGCTGTTATACAACTCAAGATCCATTGTGCTTTAATTTATCTGACTTCTAAAGATAATATCTCCTAACAGCCTTTATCTATGAAAGAGGGACAAAATCAGATGAAAACACATGCAAGAGCCGGAAAGAGTTCCTCTAATTTATCAAAAACCCTGGCAAAAAGAGGGTGTTTTACCTTTGTTGGGAATGGAAATTTGGAAGGCTCTGCTGTACTAGGCGTATGAATAGCTGTCAGGGGAGGTGGCCATGAGTGGGTCATTTCCTGGAAAGAGATTGAGAGAAGCGGCTTACACTATTTTTCGCTGATACACACAGGTGAGGTTTTAAGCTTAAGAGGTTCATACAGATCTTCCCATAAAGTCCTTATTGACCCGATTGTAAAGCTGAGCTGGTACCACAGCAAGAAACCCTCCTTTGATCACAGCAGCCAGACCATGGAGAGGACTTGCTCCTCTTCTGCAAGCATACTCCCATTGCCCAAGTAATAGCAATCTTAGTGAAGCTCGTAGAGAGTTAAGTACATATTGTATTTGCAGGATTAGGCCTCAGTCTTACAGCTATCACAGTTAATAAAGGGAAAAGTAAATAAAACCTGTATGAGTAGTTCTGGGGTTCCTCAAAGCACAGGACTTTCCTGTTACAGAAGTTCTTATAACCCCTTACAGCAACAACACTCCAAAAGGCTTTTCACATAATGTGAGGACGTCAGCCAGAGAGTGCTGACTGCCAGCCGTTCCCCACGCTATTCTGCCTGGACTATTGGCTTTTGCTCCGACCGACCAAGACATCTTTGACGCAGAGCTCTGGGACGTAGTTTCAAACCAAAGAAAGAGACTGCCCGATGTGCTATGTCTTCAGGAATTCTCCTGCCCTGTTCCCCTGCCCTCACTCTCACCCACCATCACTAACAGGTGAATGAAAGTTAGGAATTATGTTCGTGCGGAACACATCTCATGATGAGCATGCACCACACGCAGTTTGCTCAGGGGCTTAAAAAAAAAAATTATGAGAAACGTGTCGGTACAAAGCGCATCTTTGTACTTTTGGCATGAAATAGACTGAAGCGTGAAAGTCTACTGTGCCATAATTTACAAGTGCCGTTTTTTCAACAAGGCACAAATATGAAAGTTTAGGAGTGTCCCTAGTTTCCTTATCTATTAGGAACAACATGAAATGCAAAGATACATAGGGAATGAAACCACATTGCTACCTTTGGCTCTATAAGAAGGGATTAGAGCAATCTGCAGGGGTTTCTGTGCAAAACTTGGAAGCAGCCTACAACTAACCTGAGTGACTATTTGATGGCACTGTTACCACCCTTGCCTTCTCTTTTCTCCCCTCCCACTGTTCAGCTCATTGCTCGCTTCACTGACTAGCTCTCCAATCTTTCAGTAGATTATAAACTCCTCAATATACTGCACTACACCTCTTCATGCATTTGTCAGTGCTTCCCTGTGGTTGCTACAAAAATAGTGTTATGCGTTGCACACAAGGCAAGAAGACAGGATGTCTTGTGAAACACAAAATGATGCAGTATTTCCAGGAGGAGTACTTGTGCTGCAATACCAACCAGTGCACAGCAGCTAGTGAGCACCTGTGCACAACTACCTTTCAGCTACAACACTGCCTCAAGAACAGCTTCTCGAGAGCAATAAAGGCATCAGGATCTGAAGCAACCTGAAGCAACAGTGAGGGAAGCGAATCACAGAAACCAAACACCTGTTAGGACTCCCGTGTCTCAGAACAGCATTTGACATCAAGGAACTGTCTTCTCAGTATCAGAACGACCAGCCATTTTTTACTTTATTAAAGTGTTTTTTACTGAAGACCTTTATTAAAGGTCCCAGTGCATTTTCACACCCTGCACAGTGAATGGGTGACATGTACTCAGAGCCAGCTACTGGAAGCCTGCACACTGCTCACAGAGCCGACTCTAACACAAAGTTACGGAGACGGTTTTGCATCAGAGCTGCCTTAGCTTTGCACGAATGGACTATAATTACAGTGAAGAAGAAACAGTGCAGCAGCAGTGCCCTGCGCAGGCAGGTGGGACGGATGCAGGTGCGTGCTCCTGTTCAGGGCCATGCTGCTGGGGCTGGCAGTATGGACAGCAGGCAGCATGTCCAGCCCCTTTGGAGGAAACACACTCAATAATGGCAACCCCCTGACTCGACAAAGGAGCAGCTCTGGCTGTTTCAGGTGACTTGTCAGTCTTGCTCTTGAACTGCACCACACTGCATTACACTTACATACTGATAGGAAGACCATTATTGGTCTTCCAACTCCACCTGTATCTGAAGCTTTTATCTTTACTGCTCCACGGCATATCCCAAAATACACCACTTTTAGTGACTACAACATCCACTGACAGAACAGAAACAGAATGACATTCTTTCCCCACACGCTAGTTTAATGCATGCAAAATATAAGCAACCACAGAGACTGATTATTTAAGAGCACCTACCTTCAAAATTTCTTCACTGGAGTGGACATCACTGGGGAGGGTTTGCTACAACAAAAAAAGAGGGAAGCAGCATGAGTTTGTTTTGTTTTTACCAACTGACATGAGACACAGATGCACTCATTAAACACTGGCTTACCAACAGTTCTATAAATTTCATGAAAGCCCATTAATAATAAAATCCTAGTAAGAATTAAAGGCCCCATCAGAAGGCCAGTTAATAATGCACTTCTACAAAGCCTGTTCTTTTCAAGTCTTTAGTAGAAGATACATTCTAAGAAAGATTAGAAAGAAGGAAAGTGAAACAGCTCATTCAACAGTGGTGCTCGTTCAGCTGGCAGGATTCCTCTTGTTTCATGGCTCACGTTCTTCTACGAACTCATGTGCTTTCAGCAGAAAAAGAAGCCAGTACAAAGCCCTAAGCTTGGAGAGGGCAAAGCAGAGGTGGTTTTAAGTGGAGGAATCACACACCAGACCCTTGAATGCCAGCTCTTGGGCTCGTGGGAACATCAACTGATATTAAAAAATAGAAAAGCATACAATTGTAACTTGCGCAGTTCAGAACAAAACCTTGAACGTACTGCTGAGTAGGAACAACATGGTGATTTCTGGAAAAGTCTGCAGATGACCTCGATCAAGGGACTGCCCCTGTACTTCCCCCACCCGTTTCACTGGAGCCCAGGCAGTGACCACCACATACGTGCCCACCTGGCATGGGCCAGGACTCCCGAGCGCAAGTGTGATGAGGACCTCTGAAAGGAGGCCATCTCTTTGCTGGTGCCCTGGCACTCCAGCAGTGCCACCTGAAGGGAACCAGGTTACAGCCGTAGCAGCGCCCACAGCTGCCTTCAACCAGGCTCCCGAGCCCAGGCACAACAAAGCTCTGGGGAAGAGCACAAAACGAAGGCAATGCTGGTATTTGCCAGTTATATAACAAACAGCAGACATTGCAGCCTGTGCAAACACATAAATCTGCTTTTAATGTATCAGCAAAACCACTGAGCGGCTCCTGGCAGGACACCCTCCTGCACACGTGCGACACCACGCATCAGCAGTGTGGGTACCGCTGGGCAAGGCGCAGGGGCTGGGACAAGCACAGTGAACGCCTCCTGCTCCTCAGGCACGTGGGGACGAGAGTAACTGCACAGCCAGGGCGAGCGGCGATGCCCCCTGACAGAACCCACCTGCCCCATGCCCAGGCTGTGCCTGGTGGGAGAGGACGCAGCAGCAGGGCCCTCCTTCCCATGCCCCTGGCAGAATTAGGTGCTGGGGATGCTCTGCAGCAGGACCTGCACTGTTTCCACGCACTGACTCGCCACCTGGCCACAGGGAACACCACTTCACTTCGATGGATCGGCTTATCTACTAGCAACGCATGTGTTTTGAAAGCACATGTCGTTTACACATCCTTTCCCAACCATTCCTATCAAAGGAAATTGGAATGAAAAATAACCAAAGGGCTGAGTAGTTAAAATGAGCAAAGTGCATCCAAGACCAGCTTCTTGCCTATAAACAAGAGATTCAATGGAAATGTTCAGCAATCAGCATAACCGCTGAAAAGGGAAAGGCCACTGAGACGATCCTTGTGTTAAAGGAAGAGGGTAGCGAGCTACAGTGCCCCATCAGAGGGATCTTCCCCAGATCAAGGTAAACAGCAGAGCAAGCAAACACTTTAATCAAGTCAAAAAGTGTCATCCTTCACACTCTCACAGAAAGGTCACTCATCTGTTTCCCATATGCTGCACTATTTGCATTGGAGGGACGAGAGCAGGTGAGGAATCTTCTCTTTTCCCTGCAACCTCATTTGTCTATGTCTACAAAAGGCTCTCATTGAGGCAGCGCTCATTTGACAAAGATTTGACTTCTCTTCAGAAAATCATGCACGGATAGCTGCATCTGACCTTACTCACCTCGAGACAAACAGAAGCTGAGGCACGGCCAGATAAGTCACACGAATGAAGGCAAGGGGCTGGGATCTTGCTTGCAGAAGCCCCCCACAGCAGGCAGGAGGAGGGGAAAGGGAGAGCAAACAGCAGGGAACTTCTACCACACAGCAAGAGATCGGGAAGCTTCAGAACTCACAGTGCCAAAACGCAATCTCTCTTTTCCCCTTTTTCTTCCCAGCAAGCTTAACTTGATAGCTCAAACACCTAATTTACTTCTTAATTTAATAAGTGGTGAACAGCAGGCACAGAAAAGCAGCGTTCAACCAGCAGATTACTGCAGAAAGCTCCTGCGATATCCCATGAGAGCACCACAGTAAAAAACCTTCCCACAAAACATAACGAATCAAGATCCCACCTGGACAAAGTATTCAAAAACCTCTCTCTACAATGGATCAATTGCAACAAATCAAAATCCGTTTGCTTCTCCCATTCCAGAAACTTGAGTTTTATAAAGTGATAACTGATGACAAAAGTGGAATTCAATTAACTTGCGAATCAGAGAATATCTGCAACAGCCAGTTTGGACCTCTCTTATCCTTGCCAAACAACTCACAGCCCTTCCTGAAGTTCTTTCAGATAAGCCTGAAGAGGCTTTGAAATTGATACAGGTTTACATACAATGAGTATTCATAGTGCAATTGCCAGGAGGGTTTATCATAACCCCGAAGGGCACTGTTCAGTGACTGTCTGCTGTTCTTCACAGGTCCGGTGGCTTAGCAGAAACCACTTTCTTCTTCGCAGCACAAAATTTAAAGGAAAGCAAACGCACGACTGCACAAGTACTGCAGAAGTCTGCAGCGGCAGCACAAGGACCTCTATTGTTTTTAAAGGACACAAGTATCCCCAAAATACGTGCAGCTCTGGAGGTACAGAACATAAGGTTTACTTTTGTCAGGATTGCTTTCAGCTTTGCCCAGCAGTTTATTCCCACAGCCACTGAGTTAGGACACGCTAGGAAGCCCATGCCCCTACTAGAGTCTCTCCCTGAAGAGGACAGGTTTTCAGGCATCTTTAGTCTCTGTTCTGCCATCCTGCGGCACCCTAAGACTGAAAAACTGAATGACGCTTTCACCAGCAGGAAAGTGTGCAATAGGCAAACAAAACTGCTGCCCACAAATGGACTTGCAACACCCATATCAAATACACGGTGAAACGTTTGCTCGAGAGATTAAAATCACAGACTGTTCAGGACACGCACAGAAAATTTCTTTTCAGTGCCAAAACCACAACAAAACTGGTCAGGGCCATTTGACTGCACCAGGGAGCCCTCCTGTCTCTTGGGTAGGTGTGCAACTGTCATTTCTACCGTAAGTTGCCACTGCAGCCCATCAGTCCTTGTGCCCCAAACCCGCTGGCCCTGGAGAGGACGGGCGTGCACCCTTTCACTCTGTCCCAGCTGCAGTGACTCTTACAAAGCTAACCGTCCAGCGCCTGAAGGAGTTGGGCTTTTCTGCACCCTGAGTAATGTTTTGCCCCCCTCCTCCTTTTTTTTTTTTTTTTTTCCCTACAAGTCACATGTCAGCTGTATTTCAGCCTGTAAACTACCATTAAACCACAACTGCCACCCAGCAGCAAGGGCTGTCCTTGCCACTTTGAAGAGAAGAGTTTAAGGAGAAATACAACGTTGGTCAAAGAAGAAGAGTTAAAAAGCCATAAAGCCAAAGAAATACTGAAACGAGATCAGCTCCACCGAGGACTGTGGGCATAGAAGATCAAATATTACATGTTGCTGTCTATCCCCGCTAGCAGTTTGACAGCCTTTACAGGGAACAGTACATCGTACTCCCCACAGACAACTCGATTTAAGCCCTGTGCATATTTGCTGGCTGACACTGACATCTGCACAATCTCCAGCTAGGATTTCCTCATGCCACCTTCATACTCACTGTCGGTTTGGGAATGATGCAGACGCCTCCAAGTGCCACTCACAAAACGTTTTGACAGCCAAGGCCAAGCGCAATCACGGGACATCCAGAACCGTTGAGTCCCTGGGTTTTTGTTTTCGTTTTGCTTTTTAATGCCAACATTCCTACCCAAACTGATGCTGCGCTTCAATAACAGGTCTGCAGGGCAGCATGCTTCTCCATTTACCATCTCCTCTAGCAGAAGCACCACCAGAGCCAGCCGCACATGTCCAGCTGCAAGCAGGTACTCACATCTGACCTAAGACTCCAGCCCAGTTCCTCCACTGATGCAGGCCCGCAGACTCCGGAGAGGCTAAATAAATGGATGTAACTTGGAAAGAAATCTCGTTCAGAAAGACAGAAAACTACTTTAAGACAGCAGGCTGAAGAAACTGCCGCCTTTGTAATTTGCAGCGCTTATCCAGAAAAATCCGAGGGAACAGCTAGACACAGACCTTAACATGGTTCATGCCCGTTACATGACCAATAATTTAAGGGGCAAATTGAAAATTATTCTCAAACAATAACATATGATGGGAGCAGAATCTGGACTGATGAATTTCCATAATAAGTTTTGCAAGGCTAATTTAACAGATGACTTCCTTACTTGCAAGCTTAAAAAGCAAAGAGAAGGGGTTTAAAAAGGTCATAAAGACTTTTTTCAGGTATCTTTTTGATGAGGATTCACGACTTAATTGGCATAACAGATGTTTCACAATGTCAAGGATAAGTTTGGTTTTAAGGTTTTTGGGCCAAAAAGCTAGATAAACAAAGTCAAAGCCATTAAATAAATTTTGACTACAGAAAAACGCAGAGACTACTCTTAATAAGACTTCTAAGCCTCTCAGTCACTAAAGAACAAGCAACATGCTCTTAAAACGGTGAGACGCTGCCACATTCTCTCCTTTTTATAATTTTTGCAATAGATATGTTTTTCCAGTTCACCAACCCGCACAACTGGATCATGAAGGCCAAGTAATGTTTTTGCAAAGACCTATCATCTCAAAGTTAAGACAGTGCTACAAGGCAATATGCCTGAAGTACTCTTAGGTACAACTGAAGTTGTCTGAAAAGGACTTCACTCAAACCTTTTTGTTCAATGTAACTTCAACGTAACAGCTCAGACCAGCATGACCTAAATCCCACATCCACCCTCTCCCCACCTTGCTAGTTGCACAAAAAAAAATCACCCACTTCCTTTTTCCTCACTACTAATGACCTCAGCCAAGAAGAAATCTCTACCTGCGGAAGCTTAAATAAAAAAAAGAAAAAAAGATGTACCATATATTTTGAGGTTTTTTTGGGGGGGAGCTGTTTTATTTTGATTCAGGGTTTTTTTGACAAAGAAGTTGTGTGCTTCCATTTAACATCTACTGTAGGTACAACACTTTGGAAACCTCTGATAATGCAAGTGCATTGCCCAGATAATGAAGTGGGGAAGGACACACAATTCAGAGTCATTTCAGGCAGCACTGCTATACTCATCTTCCTTCTGGGAAAATGCAGTTGAGGAAGTTACTTCAGAGAGATTAATTGATGAATTCCTACAGATTCCAGCAAATCTGAAGTGACTCTTATACTGCACCTGATACTTGCATAACTTGAAAATAATAATTTTTAAAACTTTATGAACGGGGTATTTTAGCTTTTCAAAAAGATACAAAGAAAACCTCCAATGCAATCAAAGTATGTTTTGCTACCAGCAAGTTTCATTTTCCCTAGAAAGCACACAAATAGGCAAGATTGTGTCATGATACTCCATGCATGCACGAACCTAGTTCCAGGCACTGTTTTTGCCTCAGTACTCTGAACTACAGATCGGGGTTTTGTTAATTGCTTGTAGCTAAAAGATTAGAAACAAAAGAAAGCGATGACTTGGTTTTGAAAAAACTGCTTAAAAGCAGTTATGTTTGAATTTTGTGTTATTGCTCAGTTGATTTAAAACACACACAAAAAGTCACCCCAACAGCACTGATTTATCTTAAGACTTATTGTGTGGGTTTTGTGTTGGTGTTTACAATGGCATACCCAGAATAGGTAAAACATACACCATCAGCCTCTTTCACGTTGAGACACAGAATAGTTTTGGAAAGCGTATGTGCAGTTGCACTTAAAGTACAAGGATAAATGTAGCATGTATGCCAGGTGGAAAACCTTACGACTTGGGAGCTGCAAACTATCATTTAGTAGTCAGTGGCAGTTCTATCTGTAAGCAGCATTTCTTCTCGGCTGTAAAAATACTGTTAAGTGTGAGTAGCTAGGGAGCGGTGAAGTGAGACTGTCATTTAAGGACCAAAACAAGCAAGAGTTCCCTGGAAGTGTAGGCTAAAGATGCTATATCTGACCTCTGAATGAATAATACATGGTGCTTTTCAAAACCCTTGTACAGCATTTCAACCTCTCTCATTTTTCCTCTTGCTTTTTTATGTTCACTTTTGTAACTTAAGTAGGTTGTCTCGGAAGCTTATATCTCAATGATAATAGTGACTTCTTCAAAGGGAATGTTAAACAAAGCAAAGGTGGTGAATACCAGTAGTTGAGGATTAATTTGAAGTTAAGAGAACCAAAATATCAAGATTTTTCCCCCTAGCTAACTATAAAAACATCTTAGTATAGGAATTTGTCAAATCTGGCATAGTAGAAATTAAGTTTTCAGCAGGAAAAGGTATTCCTTCTTATAAACTATGTAAATATCCTGTGATCCGTAATATCTGTGAACTAGTTTGTGATTTTGGAATAAGTAAGATCTTTCTCTTAGGTATCTTTTGAAGGAAGAATACTTACCTTGCTTACAGCACCATCAGTGAATATTCTAGGCACGTGTGATATTACTTTAACCTGCCTGGCCCAGTGCAGCCAACAGCCTTGTCACTGCACAGGACGAGGAGCTGGCAACAACCCTGTGACCTACAGCAGAAATGAGTATGACTTCCTGCTTTTTCTCCAGTACCGATGCCTGAGGAGTTCTAAATTTAGCATGGACGCTTTCCAAATATCCCAGAAGAAAGTCAAGTCTGCTCCTAGACATGCGACTTACATTTTTATTGTAGAATAATTTTTTTGTTACTTCAGCCAGTCCACTTCCTCCAACACCAGAGTCCATGAGCAGAAATCACTGAACTACAGCAATCATCAACTCTTAGCATAAAACAAAGAATGAATGCATAATAAATTAACCAGAAAACATGAAAACCAAAGTTTCGTAGCCAGCGTAAGAGAGGAACACGCTACTAAATACCCTCTCCAGAGACTTTGTCTTAAAACCTTACAAATCCATTTGCTTTCCTTGCCAAAATCTAACAGAACTCCTGCTTGTAAGCTAGATCAGTAACTCCATGCTTTCAAACAGTATTTCATTTTTTCTTGTGGACTTCATAATCTTCCACAAAACGTGTGGATGCATGGCCTAAATCTCACTGAGGTGGCTTTCATGAGTTCTAGGCACACAGAGCTGAAACTTAAAATATGCTACTGAACTGGAAAAAAATTTGCTCTTCCCCTAATGCTTAAGTTTGTTTTTTGTTTTTTTTTCCAAATAAAAAGCTGGACTTAAATCTTAACCTAACTGAAGCTCACAGTAGCAGGAAGAGTAAAATAGTCGAGTGGCAGAAGCAGAAAAAACCTTCTCCCCATTGTCTGTGGTATCCCTGATTTGTCTTTCAGCCCTGGGAAAGCTATGATGTTAGTATGGCTACAATTCCTTTAGTCCGAGCTGTATAAAACTTAGACACCTTAAATATCTTCAGCTAAGCTGGGTAAACAGTATAAAATAAAAGCTAGCAAGCAGGAGCAAACTTGCTCCTCATTGTCATGCTTTAATTATCAATCTGTTGGATTAATAAGGTTGCTAGATAAAAGGAAATAATTTTCATTCCAAGATTTTTCTGTAAGTGTAAATTCTTGTTCTCTAATTGTGTAGAAGCTTTTTATATTTTGCTTACATTTGCATAAATGCATAAAACACTTAAGGATTGCTTTAGCTTTTTAAGAGACCTAGGAAAGCTGAGTAATAAGTATGTACAAAATACCCATCGGGGTCAGATCAATAGTTTGTCTATGGCAGCAGTGATGAGAGATGCTATTTAAGGACCAAAGAAACACGGTTGTGTGTGGGCCGTGTCGCTTTTGTTCCTCTGCCATCCACAGCAGTGAGATCAGGAATGTTGGAGGATACATCCTTGCCTTTTCTTTTTCTTGTCTTTTTTTCAAGAAGCGTGGGCAACAAGTTCACAAACAATGGCTTTTCCTAAAGGTACCTGCGTAGGGTTCTTGACTGTGGGTCTTTTTTCCCTGCTTTCTCCTCCCACCTTCCCCAAGTAAGGTTATAGGTAGTATTTATAACATGTAATCAAATTGTTAGGTACTACCAGTACCTAATGTCTCATCATTTTTTGTGTTGGGTTTTGTTTTTTTTTTCCGAACAGGAACATGAACAGAATTTAACTGCATTTTAGGATTTGACTCCTGATGGGCTGGATTTTGTCTTGGCATGAATTTTTGAAGATGGACACAGTGCAAGAAGAAACAGCCAATGGCTTCAGAATCCATGGTTCCAGAGCAGGCAAAACAACATCTGATAAAGGGAAAAAGGCGGCAGCAACAGCAGCAGCAGCAGCAGCCTAGGTCTTCCAACAGTGACGGTGAAGATGACATCTTTGTATTTGAAGCAAATGAGGCTTGGAAGGATTTTCACAGCTCTCTCCTTCAGTTCTTTGAAGCTGGAGAGCTCTGCGATGTTACACTAAAGGAGATATTGTCACGCATCCATTGCATTTAACAGCCTGAAGATTAAGCTATGAATACGTATGCTGGAGGTGGCTGTGAATTTGGGCAGGGGTATGGAAAGCATAGAATACCTGTTGGATCTGAAGCATCTCTATCTAGGTGTTTGTATTTTTTTTTTATTTAGGAAGTTTACAACAGAAATGTAAACATTTAAGATGCTAACAGTCCAAGAGAGGACGTGCATGACTTCGACCTCACCCAAATTGCCTTCTAAGCAGGTTCCCACAGTTGATCAGTATGTAACTGTGCAATTTCAGCTCCTTGTAGCCTCGACTTACTGCTCACCAGGCAGGTTACACTTGTGTTGATAACACACACTTTTAAAAAGGGTAGAGAAATTGTGTGTTGAATCAGAGATAGAAAAAACTCCAAATTATCCTTTATAATTTAATATCCCACCCTTTTTTTTATTTTTACATTGCAAGACCGCTCACTTTAACGCCTTCATCTGAAAATGAACATGTAATTTGAGTCTGCCAGGAGTACCGGTTGCTTAACTCAGCCATCCCTTTGTTAGCGCAGACTGATGAATGACAAAGGCTGTAAGAAAGCACTCCTGTAACGCAAATAAGTAGTGGATTGTTCCTTTACCTTCACTACCTACATTCTCTTAACATAGTTGAATTCTAGAATTTTATAAGTGAAAAGCTTGTTTTGTGCTTTCTGATCGGAATTATGAAAAATACCTCCTCTTTATGGGGAATACTCTATCTTTTGTGGCTGAACAACTGCTAAAAATCTTGAAGTGATTGGTAACTTTTAATAATCCCTGTAATACCTGTTATTACTGCCGTTTTACATGAATTTGCTGCTAATATAGAGAATTATAAATTCCTCAACATTAGTAAAAGTCCAGAGGTTTAAATTAGGTTGTCTAAAAATGTCGCTTTACAATTTACACCCTCCCCGCCCTGCAAAGTCTCTGAAATACACATAAAAGAAACAAGTGCCTGGCAGTCTCCTCCTGTCTCCAAGATGCATCTAGAAGGTTCCTAAGGATGTTTCATTTAAGAAATAGGACACGCCTCTTAAAGAAAAGCAAGTTCAGCGCATCAGTGCTATTGCTTCTTTGTGTTACGGCCTTGCCCTACTCTGGTGACCAAGTTACAACTCAGACCTGCTTGGGATACATTGATCTGATGTCAGAAGTACAGGGCAGATGGAGTTATTTTGCTTGAACAAAATACAGTAGCTCAATGCATATTGAGTTCAGGATTCTTATTTCGGCTTAACTGTCCGTCCTATCGTAGCCAAAACTGACATTCCAGTGAAAGACCGAGGGTTATTTTCTTCTTTTTTTTCAGGTTGGTCCAAAGCTTATCTCCTGCCACAAACTGGTGCTAGCTTGTGTTATACCTTACTTTAGAGCCATGTTTCTTTCGGAAATGGCTGAAGCCAAGCAGACATTGATTGAGATCAGGGACTTTGATGGTGATGCAATAGAAGACCTGGTGAAGTTTGTGTACTCCTCCCGGATTACTCTGACAGTGGATAACGTCCAGCCTCTCTTGTACGCTGCTTGCATTCTTCAGGTGGAACTGGTAGCAAAGGCGTGCTGTGAATACATGAAGCTGCACTTCCATCCCTCCAACTGCCTGGCAGTCAGGGCATTTGCGGAGAGTCACACCCGCATTGACTTGATGGACATGGCTGATCAGTATGCTTGCGAACACTTTACAGAAGTGGTGGAGTGCGAAGACTTTGTGAGTGTGTCACCACAGCACCTCCATAAACTCCTGTCCTCCAGTGACCTGAATATTGAAAACGAAAAGCAAGTTTACAACGCTGCTATCAAGTGGCTGCTAGCCAATCCACAGCATCATGCGACGTGGCTGGATGAAATACTTGCACAGGTAGGGCAGGCTGAGGCGCCGTGTGCCTGTCTTGTCACTGGTTTTGTTGTCTAATCAACTGTTTGTCCTTGGGTAGATCTCATGATGAAAATTGTTCTCGGCAGTTGGCACCTCCTCTGGTATTCGCAGTTGTGAGTTAACAGTAGAATATCAGGAAGAAGTCATATTCTTCAGTTTCTCTTGTGAGATGAGTACTCACTACATGCTCGTGGCTGGGGAGTGGGGAGCCAACAAAAAGCTGCATCTGTGTTAGAGCAGAAAATTCTTAGATTTACACATAGTAGAGTACATAAAGCCATCACTTCACTTGGTTTGATACTACTACAGCCTGAAACACTCACTTCCCTTGCTGGTAAGTGTTTGTACTTAAGAAAAGAGAGCAAAGCTGTTGAGGAGCTTTTTACGTGTCTAGGAGAGTAAAACTGTAACGGGGATGTGTCATATCAAGTTGTGCTACTTCTAGAATGTTCCTATACTTAATTAACAAAAGACCAAGACATGTTAGCCCTATAAGCAGGCTAGGAAACATATGCTAGACCATTTAATGCTCACTAGGCTAGCACTGCTGGTTACCTGTAGGAGTTAGCAGTTTAATGATCTAGACTTGATGAGAGTCCACTGCTTCTGAAAGAAACACATACGGGTATCAAAAGGTCACTTAGCTGAACTTATTTAAACACCCATCGGACCTCCTCCTGTCAAAGCGTTAGGTACGTCAGTTATTCAAGCTCCGTATGCGTTGATTATGGGAATTTAAAATACAGTATTTGAGACAGGTATAGAGAACCTGTGCTGGGGAGGAGGGTGGTACATGCTGTGCACTGCAAAATGCCCTGTGAATCTTAGCAGGTAGGATCAACTGTGCCATTTCAGTTGTCACTGAACTCCAGCTTGAATGTTTTGCATTCAGCAGAAGTGCTAATATTGGCATCATGTGAGTAAAGAGAGGCCCACTAGAATACTGCTGTCATTGTCTTCATGCATCATTTTTCACCTTTCCTGGTAAAAGATCACAACTGTTTATTAACTGTCTTCCCAAAACTTTCAGTTTCATCTAGACTAGCATGATGGTTTTGGTAGAAAAATTCCTTCTTTAGTACACTATAATTAAATTTATAGGCAATATAATTTGAGATTTAAAAAAATCTTCATTATTACCCAGGTGTACAAGTAGGTGAGATTAACATCTTTGTTTTATTCATGGTAACCAGTCTAGAATGAAACAATGAAAAAGTAAACCCCTTCCTGTAAATATGGGTTATTTGCCAGAGTATACGGAGCCATCAGGTGATTTGGACATTATTGCTAGCAGAAAACATGACTGGGCTTCGCGATAGTTATTATCCACATCATAATCAGCCTTAGGGGTTGCGCTGTCATCATGAGGTTCTGAATTTGTCAGCCTTGTGCTCTTACCGCATCACTTGCCTCATGAGTCTATGAGCAGGGCTATGGCTGTGCTTTTAATCGGCCAAAACCAAGACAGGCCAAAGTAAAGGAAGAAGTGGGACTGAAAGCAAGCGGGTAAGGAAGAACTGGTAGAAACACTTGCTTACTTCAAGGCAGGGACATTTGTCAGCCATGTAACAGCACCCTTTTGCTGCTCTGAGAAGCACTGGAGATACTGGACTTCACAATTGCTGCTGAGCTAACTGGGAGGCGCCTGACAGCATCGATTCCAAACCTTAGGAAGTCAGATGCTGGTTTGCTTCAGTCCCCCCTGCTAACACCTGTCCCACCTTTGCACCCGATTGTACTTCATATTCCTCACTGTTTCTCTCAAAAGGACAAATGAACGGTTTGCTGAAATAAGTGACTGTGGGGAGGAAGACATTTCAAGGCAGCCTTGGAGAGGCTGACCTTATTTCAGATGTGCCCTGTCGCTGGGGATTGCTCTGGGCAGTGACCACCTATAGCCTTACCCAGAAGGAGCCTTTCTTTCCTCAGCCTGCTCACCAGCTCTCTGCTAGGGAACCACAGGAAGGATTTGGGGAAGGAAACAATTAGCTCTCAACGTTGGGGTTTTTTTAATCCTGTAGTCTGTCAAGTCCACACTAGAGAAAGGTGTTACTGCACTATCAATACCTCCTTAATAGACAGACACTTAGTTCATGCTGATAGTGTTTCCTCTTTGACTTGCCACCCAAAGAAAATCAGCCATTCTAGCAAAAGCCCTCTTATACTGGCATAGCAATGAGCTGAAAATTCACCCCCTCAGCAGACTAACCTGACACGGGCTATCCTGGTACAGTCACGGATGCTGCCTGCATCACATCAGGCAGGTGCAGTTGCAGTACAGGCAGCGGCACTTCTTCCTCCGCTCAGCCTGGGCCAAGGGGCAGTTCTCCACCGCTGCTTAAATGCAAAGGCTTGTAGCAAACGTTTGTCACTAAAAAGAACTGTTCGTATCGCTGTTATTCTGGAAAAAAAGTATGAACGCCTCCCTTTTTAGTGAAGAGCGTGGGGCTGGCAGCTGGCTCAGAAGCTGCCATCTGTTATGCTTGCGTCACTGTAAATGGTGAGACTCAGTCAGTTCAGCCAGTTACTCCAACTGTGTTCATTTCTGTCAGGTACGGCTGCCTCTCTTGCCCATTTGTTTCCTTATGGGTGTTGTGGCAAAGGAAGAGATTGTCAAGCAGAATCTAAAATGTAGGGATTTGCTGGATGAAGCAAGAAACTACCACCTTCACCTGAGCAGCAGGGCAGTGCCAGACTTTGAGTACTCCATTCGCACAACACCAAGGAAGCAGACTGCTGGTAATTAAATGTGTGTCTGATTATCCCATAGGGAGTGGTGTGGAGAAAAGGCGGTGCGTCTGTGCAGGGTTAGGTAGCTTGGTAGAAATGGTTGTTAATGACTTAATGCAAAACTGGGAAAGCCGTTGTGTACCTCTCTGGTAATTAGCTAGTGTGCTGCATTGTCCTAGCAGAACTTTAGCTGTCATTTGCTTTCTTTAAAGCATTATTTATTTATCCTGATTGGCTCTATCTGTATTAAAGCTAGAACTGTTAAGTATCTTGTGACCAGGCAGCATGCTCACAGCTATACCGACAACAGTGGACACTTATCTTTTGGCACGAGAAGGTTGAGCTAACTTTTAAACTCTTTGGCTAACCTACACCAAAAGTGAGTGATGAATATTAGACTGCAAATCCGAATTTTTACATTTTTATATTTAACAATGTTTATCTCCCTGAGCAAAAAATCACAAAAAGCATATTTAAAATATGCATTGGTTTTGCATCAGCATAGATAGTTAATTGCCATAACAGCATGCCAAGCAAAGGCAAAATCCAGCACCCAGTTACGCAGGGCAATGACTGTGCCCCCTGAAGTGAAATATGACTTCTCCCGAACTACATAAGTTTCAGTTCACTCTGCTGTACAACTTTATCCCCCATCTTCCTGCTATTTTTCTGGAAACCTGTTTTGTCTTCTTCAGGTGTGTTGTTTTGTGTCGGTGGTAGAGGTGGATCTGGTGACCCATTTCGCAGCATTGAATGTTACTCTATCAGTAAGAACAACTGGTTCTTTGGCCCTGAAATGAACAGCAGGAGAAGGCACGTGGGTGTGATCTCTGTGGGAGGTCAGTAATGCTATTCTAAAGGCACTTGTTTGCTCCTTTTGGTGGAATCGGTACTTTTAATAAATAAATCTGTCTTCCAATGGCTTACCTGTTGGATATTCTTCAATTTAGTAAGGCTTCTTCCCCACGAAGTGGTTTGTGATTCTGAAACAATCTGAGAGCATGCTTACTGAAAAGATATTACTGTGAACTGGGAGTTGGGGTGGTTCAGCGTGCAAGAGGCTCTGGGGAGACCTTACTGTAGCTTTTTAATACTTAAAGGGAGCTTGTAAGAAAGATGGGGACAGACTTTTTAATAGGGGCTGTTGCAATAGGCCAAGGGGTAATGGTTTTAAACTAAAAGAGGGAAGATTTAGACCAGATATAAGGAGACATTTTTTACAATGAGGGTGGTGGAACAGGTTGCCCAGAGAGGTTGTAGATGCCCCATCCCTGGAAACGCTCAGGGTCAGGTTGGACAGGGCTCTGAGCAACCTGGTCTAGTTGAAGATGTCCCTGCTCATTGCAGGGGGGGTGGACTAGATGACCTTTTAAAGGTCCCTTCCAACCCCAACTATTCTATGATTCTATGAACGGTACATAGCCTCTTCTCTTAACAGGCGATTTAATTTTTTTTTAACCCATTTACAAAAAAATAGCCTTACACAGCAGAGTCACCCAGAATTTGCTAGTACTCATACTAGCTCCCTTCACACTTAACTCCATACAGGCAAGTCACTAAGACCATAAATCTTCCAAGAACAGACCTACCTTTATTTTTGGGTCTCCATCTTCTCAAACCAGGTCCGTGCAACCCAGAGGAGCTTAGCACCCATGATGCAACTTCTCCTTGTAAACGGTAGCTCCTGTGTTGCTGCAGCAGAACAGAGATTTCCCCCTCCTCCCACACCCCCCCCGAAAATCTGGAGAGACTGATAGAAATGTCCAAAACTGATCTGACCTGCAGTACTCAAGTGATGGGAAGATTTTTTTGTCTACATATCTCAAGCTTTGTATAAAAGTCCAAGTTAGAAACAGATCTCTGGTTGAGTACAGCATATAAAAATATAAAGTCTGTACTTACTAAAATCTTGATATTGAAAACATTTGAAAACTTTAACCTTTATTTGAGCTTGTTGTCTCCACATAGGCAGGGATATTGCATAAATGAAAACTGAAGTGTTGCCAAGAAATCTCTGTATCAAAAGATGCATATGTGTTTCAGGTAAAGTCTACGCAGTAGGTGGACATGATGGAAACGAACACTTAGGAAGCATGGAAGTATTTGATCCTCTCACAAACAAGTGGATGATGAAGGCATCAATGAACACAAAGAGGTACGTGATCCAAATTTTAAGTCCTAGTCTGCGATAAATAATTTCTTGCTGACGCTGAAAAACACCATGTCTGTCCTGTCTTTATTTGGGTTTCCAAACTGTGCTATTTTTAGTTTTGGGTTGGTTTCTTTTTTTTTTTTCCTATTTTGGGGCTTTATGCTATCAAACACCTTTATTTACTAGCTGTAAAGCAAATACAAATTTGCATCACATACTTGCATACATCACATATTTTCAGAAACACAACGTTGTGTGTAACATACTATTTCAGTGCAAAACTGCATAATATCTCTCTCTCTCTAGGGAGGGGCCCTGGCTGGTAACATTGGTTACGTTTACACTTTGGCTTTCTTTTGTCACTATTCTTTTCTTTCTTGGGGGCCTGGCTTCTGGAGCAGAGAGCTCTTCTACTCCAGCTGTGCTTACATTCCCGTATCTAGGGCATTTCTGCTATGCCCGATAAAGAACTTGAAACTGATAGACTTCTGTGGGTTTTTTGCGCTTTTTAAGAATGAGCAAGATGACTGCCAGTGAACACGCACAGTGAAATTCTTCATGCCCAGGAAACCTTCATGCTGCCTATGTTTTTGCCACAAAAGGCCAGACGCACTAAAACACTTAAAGTCAGATTGAGGCTTTTTCTTGCCTTTTGACATTTAGGATTCTTTTAAGGAGTCACAGATGGGTAATTTTTTGTTTCCGCTGTCATTTAAATCAACCTCTTGAATTCTACATTCTGTTTTGTTATTTGTTGTTTCTAAAAGCATCATGTACAAGCAGGAGTGAACTACTGAACACGGCTAAGTCCTCAAGCTATTTGTAGCTGTGACATAATCAAAGTAAAAGACCCAGACTCCCAGAAGGAGCTTCTTACTCCTCCCTACTGCCACCACCACAGGGCATATTCTCTGCAAGCATCAGCCCTAGATTTCTGTGACATTTCTTACTCAGTACCTTGGTAAATGGAAGGGCTGCTGTGCCTTGGCTACGCTCCATTCCTCCCATTCATGGACATGGTGTCCGAATACTTAGTTGAGAAAAAACTGCCACCATTGATGCCATCTATGTTACCTGGTGAGGCAATGCAAGATAAGGTCAGGGTATCTCCCCAGTGTGTGTTCTGTAGAAAGACTGTGCATCCCTTGCTCCTGCCTCGGTATCTTCGCACCTGCCCTCTGTGTAATGAGGCAAGAATGTTCTCAGTGAAATGGTGAATCACCTGTCTTGGTACTTAAAGCAGAAACTTAATGCTTCTAATGAGTCTAGACCATACTTTGCATTTTGTAATACTGACTGTATTCTCATAATTGTAGATTCAGTAGAAAAAAATCTGACAACTATTTTAACACAGACTTAATAAAAAAGAAGAGAATGGAAGAAATTGTAACTAAATCTTTCTAGAGTTCACTCATCTAATATCCAGCGCAGGCTTGCTTTTAATAGGTATTAATATCACCCCCAAAAAAAATCATTCCCAGATTGTAGCAGCAGCTATACCAGCAAAGTTAAAACCAGCAGGTTTGGGTTCTCCATAAAACAAAATGTGGTTCTTCAATAAAACAAAATAGGAGGCGTAAAATTCAGTACCAAGAAATCACATAGCTAAGCTAACCTCATATATCTAAGCGTGTAATTAGAAGACTTGGGTCTTGGGTGACATTCAGTCAAAACAGTATTCCGCGTCCCCCTGCCTTTATTCTTTAAACAGGAGCTTTGTCTTTTTGCAGTCTAGAAATATTCTAGCTGCAACAGTCCTGTTCATGGATCACACAATAACGTAGAGGTGCCTGGGAAAGCTGAGGTGAAGTCAAGATAAAACTCTAGAGCCCCTCTCACGGGAGGATGCAAACATACGAAAGACTTTCAGGATAAAGCTGCAAGACTGATGCAGGTGTACAGAGGGCCAGCCGCAGTTACTGGTCATTATTTATTATAAACTTCACTTTTAACATTTTCATTACTTTTTCCCCCATAGTTTGAAACAGGTACCAGTCAGGTAACATTGCACTTGATGTGTCTTTCCCATTCCTTTTCCTTAAGGACTTGCACTGAGGTGTTGATCCTGTGGTTTTCTTAGGAGAGGAATTGCTCTTGCCTCCCTTGGTGGCCCCATTTACGCAATAGGAGGTTTAGATGACAACACTTGCTTCAGCGATGTGGAAAGATATGACATTGATTCTGATCGATGGAGTGCAGTCGCCCCAATGAACGCTCCCAGGGGAGGAGTTGGCTCCGTAGCCCTTGTGGTAAGTGACTGTTTCCTCCCAAGTTGAGGCCATCTGAGGAACTGAACTGCTTTTCCCATCTGCTTTTACAAGGCAGAACACAGGATTTTGAACAAAATGCAGCTGGTAGGTCTTAGCACCTCTGGTCATCAAAATCCTACTGAGCTGTGCAAAAGATGAGGATATTTAGGATAATACTCAGATCAAACTGAACTGCCTATATGAAAACGCAACATAATAGAAGTAGTGCGCAGCAGGAGTCTATCTATTGTTTCCTGGTAATAATTGAGTAATATCCATTGTGATAAACTCAGTATCGTTTGTTCACCAAACCTGAAAACTTACATTTCCACAAGAAGGCAACTGCTTAACAAGAGGTGGCAAGATGGCCAACATTTTACTGTGTAAACAAGATATGCATGATTGTGCAGGCAAGACTAAGCTGCAGGGTCAAGTTATGTAGACAAAGTATAATAAATTGTGAAAAGACTTGAAAGAAAGAAACCTTCACCCCAAGACCACTGGCAATACTAGTGTTTAAGATATTAATTTGTGTAATTTTAAAGGTGTTCGTTTAGTACTGCCAGAGTTTTAGAGATACCTATAGCACTTAGATAAATACTTTGAGAAAATGTTAGATGAAGAATCCTTATAGAATTTACTAACTCTTTAGAAAAAGGGGGGGGACTGAGTCAAAGATATAGTACTAATTAACTAGTAGTAATTCATAACCTAAAAAACAGGCCTGATAAAAAAAATGGACGAAGCAAGAAGTCTTGAGGCATTGCCAAGGACAGCTCCTGATAACAAATAAAAGAAGGCCTTGAAAGGCGGCTGAAACCAACCCTGCAGTCTGGACAGAGACCAAAAAGAAAAACTGAGTCTGCGCAGGGACAAAAGGTTACTTGAAGTGATGAAGAAGAATTTGCAGCCTTCATCCTCAAGACCCTCAGCGACCACCACCACAAAGCATTGCGCAAGCGCAGTTAGGAGGAGTTTATGAAAATGACTTCTTAAAGCTAATTTTAATACGAAGCGGGGATAGGTTATGCATATGTATAGCCGTATTAAGAGATCTTATGATTATGTAAAAAGTACCATATATATTTGAGAAGGCCGCTGCATTGAGTGCACGCCGTCAGTGGAGTGAGACTCCCGGGCCGCCCAGCGCTGTTTTGCTTGCTGCCGCTTGCTAATAAATACTCCAAATTTTAATTGACTCTGTCTCACGTCAATTTTGTGAGATCAACATATAACAATTTTGGTGCCGTGACTCGGATAGAGGCAATCTGGTGAGAAGCCCCATACAGGGAGGCGCCCCGCTGAAATTCAGCGGCCCTGGCTGGGTGCTATCGCATCACATCCTCTACCGACGAACCCTAAATTCGGCAACAAGCAAAAGAAAGCCGGCAAACCCTGTAATCTTTGTGCACGAAGCCCCGAACGAAGACGCAGGAACGCGTGAGTATAGGCCAGTTATCCGTTCGGTTGGGGTTGGGTATCCCGGAGTGTGATAATGTGAGACGTCCACCGGACTTAGTAGCCCACCGGACGAAGCGAGTGCGGACCCCTTAGTAGTGCAGTTCCCATCTCCCGCGAGGGACTGGGCCACGAATAGGGGGAGCGTGTGTGTGTGTGTAAGAAGGCACTCCGGAAGATGGGACAGAGGAAGAGCAAGCCCTCTGATTCCATGGGTGGATTGGGACCTCATGTGAAACCCCCCCCAAATACCACCAGACAGTCCGTGAAGTTTAATGATCAAGTATTGGGATGATTACCCCTCTAGGCGGGGTAAGAACAAAGTAAAATTGATCCACTATTGTATGGAAATATGGAGAGAAAGAAACAAATAAGAAAAGGCTTATATTGGCCAATTTAGATTTGTGATCAGTCTGACTATCTTGGTGCAGATTAGTGGTAAATGGCAAATGGTTTAAGATTTAAGTTACACGTAACTGGCTATTGTTTTAATTGGAAAATCTTGTGGTGTGAGTGAGAAGTGTAATGGGCCCTTTTATATGACTGAGTGAGTGTTTGAGTGAGTGCGGTGCAGAGTTTGTGTGTTCACCCTAAGTGAAAAGGATTTTCATAATGGAGGAGAGGGAACATCGACATAGTCCAGGCGCAGACATTAAATGGCTACTACAGCAGCCAAACTGGACTAATCAAGACACTGAACATAAAACTCATATGGTGGATCTGCGCACCAGAGTTGTTCAAGAAATTAAAGAATCTGTTCCTCAGAGACAGAATATAAATAAAGCTTTTAGTGAACATCAAGGGAAAGATGAACCCCCCCACTAAATGGCTAGACAGATTGCGACAGAATCTGCAACTCTATTCAAGGCTAGATCCCACCACCCCTGTGAGACAAGTTCTGTTGAAAACTCAGTTTGTGGTAAAGTCATGGACAGACATTAGAAAGAAATTGATAAAGTTAGAAAACTGGCAAGAGCAAGGATTAAACGAGTTGTTGAGAGAGGTATTGTTCTCGCCCCTCACTCTCGGGACGAGATTGAGCACGGAACCATTGGTTCCAACTGCAAGGTGTCATAAACCGAATAGTGGTGTTGCACAAAGAAGCTAAAGCTAGAAAGAGAAAAGGGAAAGCTACTGTTTGTGCTGTGCTGGGAGCGTGCCTGGCGGCTGCGGTGGAGGACAAGAGGCAGGCGCCCTGCCAAGAAGAGGCGATAGTTGCCTCAATACAAGCGGCACTGGCGCCGCTGCAGGAACAGTTCCTAGAAACCAAGCGGGTGCTAAAGGAAGAAAAGAGCAAAAAACTTAATATTGAAAGAGAAGCTGAGTTCAGCTCCTAAAGGAGTCAGACACCCTCGCTGAGACAAAAGTAATGCCAAAGGGAAAAGGGGTGCGCCCAATTTATCGTCAGGAAGATAAAAACACCACAAAACAAAAACCCAACTAAAAGACGCCACAGATAACACCCCCACATGTATCCACTGATAAAAACAGAATCCCCTTTACCGCCACTGAATTAGCCAAACTACGGAAAGATTTTGCTAGGATGGCAAAGAAATCCGAAACCGAATACGTGTGGAGTATATCCCTGTCGGGAGAGAACGGAATCATTTTATCAAAAAGGGAGCAGAGGGATATTAGGGCCCTGGCGTTTTCCTCACAACGGGCGACCTCCGAGCCCCATGGTCTCTAACCCAGAGAGCCGCATATTAGTCGGGGGGTGGGGGGGCTGAACCCATTGAAGAGGGGGAAGTGACTCAAGAATTAATAAATTACAGAAAGAAATACAGGCCAGTAAGTCGACTTACCAAAAAGCAGAAACTAGAGCAGTGCGGACGGAGGAGCAGGCGAATAAATCATTGTTTAGGTTTTTTTTTCCTCTGGGAAAAGCCCTGATCTTAAAAAAAAAAAAAAAAAAAAAAAAAAAGAGAGAGAGAGACCTCTGTTCCAGCAAGAATTGTGGCAAATAGAACTACAAAAGGAGGTGCCCCAAGACTTAATGGATGGGGCTCCCCACCAAAAAGCTAGAGTTCCTAGTGCGGAGGTGGTCTGAACAAAGACCCCCGCTCACACTGAACCCACCTTCGGCGCCACCCGTGGACATAGAAGAAAGGTTCAAAAGAAACAAAAAGGTGGCAGAAAGCTAAATCCTCCGCCCCCCCAAGGTGAGAGGGGAGGCAGAGGGTAAACGTTTATTAGACAACTCATCTGCAATAATAAAGGAGACTTACTAATTACAGTTGCAGTAGGGCCAAGGAAAAAGCCCGTGACTTTTTTAATTGATACAGGGGCCCAAATTACAGCAATTAATCGGAGTGAGGTAGAACAGTGCGGCATCTCGGCCCCTTCTAAACACCTAATAGTACTAAATGCTTTGGGGAAAACCCAATCTGTGCCCATGACTCCGGTAATCTTGTGGCTACCAGGAGAGGAAAGTCCGGTAGACACCATGGCGGTTATAAAGCCCTTCCAAATAAATCTCCTAAAAATAAATATTTTGAAGGGAAGACAGTGGCGGGACACCCAAGGAAACTTACAGTCTTTCAGCATTCCTCAGGTTAGAAGGCTAACCGAGAATTTCAGTGTGTCAGTGCGCCTGCTACAAGCGGCGCCCCCCCCCCCCCTTCCCGCTTGACTAATGTGAAACCCTACCCGTTACCCCTGGGAGCGAGGGAGGGCATCACCCCCGTGTTAGAAGATCTGAAGCAGCAGAGAGTCGTAGTCCCGACACAGTCCCCCTTCAACTCTCCCATATAGCCCGTGAGAAAACCTAATGAGAAATGGAGATTGGCTGTAGACTACCGGCGCTTCAATAACAATACAGGCCCATTAACGGCTGCCGTGCCAAACATCGCTGAGTTAATCGCCACCATTCAGAAACAATCTCACCCGGTGATAGCAACAATTGATGTCAAAGACATTTTTTTATGGTTCCGCTGCAACCTGTGAAACAGGAATGCTTTGCTTTCACGTGGGGGGGGGGGGGGGGGGGGGGGGGCAGTATACGTTTACTCGACTGCCTCAAGGATGTAAACACTCCCCCACACCAGCTCATCATGTACTGGCCCAAGAACTTGAAACCATTCACATACAAGAAAAAGTTAAAATTTACAAAGACCCCACCCCTGACGGGGTGGCTCAGCGCGCCTCCATAAAAAAAAAAAAAAAAAAAAAAAAATAGTATGCTCAAATAAAACACTATTGCGATTTTTTGTGACAAAAAGAACTGCTAAAATACTGCCTATCCAAGATGAGGCGAACTTGGATAGGGAGATGCCCCCAACTTTCCCTTGTGATCAAAGTCGCTCCCCCATTCTCAGAGCAAGTTTTAAATGCATAGTTTACTGATGCTTCATCGAAGCGAGAAGAGAAAGTTTAGAAGTACCGGGCTGTGGCCCTTCAAGTAAAAACCAAGAAGCAAATCATTACAGGAGAAGGTAGTGCACAGGTGAGAGAGCTGGTTGCAGTGTGGAGCGTGTTTCAAGGTGAGAGACAGACTCTTTCTCCTGTGCATGAAAAGAAGGCAAAAGTTAATAAAGAAAAGACTAAGAGTGCAGAGACCGCCTTTAAATATTACAATTAAATAAAGTATTGATCAAAGTCTGGAAAGAATCATCCCTGACTCCCTGTTGGGAGGTACCTTTTCTTGTTTTACTCACTACAGATTCTGTTGTTCGGACTGCTGAAAAAGAGTGGACTCACGCAAGCCGAATCAAAGGACCCGTTCGAAGTTCCCATTAAGAGGCAACAGGAAGCCCGGACAACCTAAAGGTTACCTTCCGAAGAAAGACAAATGAATGAAACTGTCTTTTGTAGAAATCCTAACTGTATTTGTTATCCCTTTGTCTAAGTGTAAACTTTGTAAAGAAAAGTGGTGGGTCCACTGCCTCTATGGGTATCCTCTTAGTAGTATTTGCCATGAATGTTATAACTACAGACATTACGCACAAGAGTTGCAACCGGGAAAATCATAAAAGAATCTAAGAAGTGGTAAAATATCTTTGCCAAAAGCATGAACCCTGAGAAGTGTTGTCTCCATGCAAATGAACCTTGTTTAACGGAGGCCAAAATTGTGCAGGTGACTTGCGGACAGACAGTGTCTAAGATAGGGTGTAGAGCTTAGGAGGTAAAAAAATAAAAACTGACAAGCATGTAAGTCAAGGTGAGCTAAATATGAAGGAGGTTCCCCTGAAAAATACGACTGCTGCCGAGAAGATGGTACCCCTCGCTGCTCTAAGCAACAGAGTAGGCAGAGGAAGAGGCAGAGGCGTACTGCTGCGGGGATTGAGATTAATAAACCACCTCCAGAAATGACACATAATGCCCTTTGACTTACAACTCCCAACCCAAGCAACCTTAAAACTTTCCCGAAGTCTACACACTCTCCCAGGAAACAAAAGAAAATAAATAAATAAATAAATAAATAAATAAATAAATAAAATATATATATATAAATTGCCAGAGATATCGAAATACCTATAGCAAAGGCAAGAGCACTCCACCTTTCTCAAATCTGCAAATAAGCCTGTGTACAATAAAAGTGTTAGTAATGACAATAAAGCAACAAAATAGTTGCAATTGTAAAAAGCAAATTAAAAGCAGCTCATTTAATGCTTATAAGAGCCAAGTATGAACCCCTAAAAAAATACCAAAACCAAAAGAAACCTTTATTTTAAGTCAACAAAAGCTTAAGCAGTTTGATGAACAAAATAGTAAAAAAAATAAAGGGGGGAATTGTGATAAACTCAGCATCGTTTGTTCACCAAACCTGAAAACTTACATTTCCACAAGAAGGCAACTGCTTAACAAGAGGTGGCAAGATGGCCAACATTTTACTGTGTAAACAAGATATGCATGATTGTGCAGGCAAGACTAAGCTGCAGGGTCAAGTTATGTAGACAAAGTATAATAAATTGTGAAAAGACTTGAAAGAAAGAAACCTTCACCCCAAGACCACTGGCAATACTAGTGTTTAAGATATTAATTTGTGTAATTTTAAAGGTGTTCGTTTAGTACTGCCAGAGTTTTAGAGATACCTATAGCACTTAGATAAATACTTTGAGAAAATGTTAGATGAAGAATCCTTATAGAATTTACTAACTCTTTAGAAAAAGGGGGGGGACTGAGTCAAAGATATAGTACTAATTAACTAGTAGTAATTCATAACCTAAAAAACAGGCCTGATAAAAAAAATGGACGAAGCAAGAAGTCTTGAGGCATTGCCAAGGACAGCTCCTGATAACAAATAAAAGAAGGCCTTGAAAGGCGGCTGAAACCAACCCTGCAGTCTGGACAGAGACCAAAAAGAAAAACTGAGTCTGCGCAGGGACAAAAGGTTACTTGAAGTGATGAAGAAGAATTTGCAGCCTTCATCCTCAAGACCCTCAGCGACCACCACCACAAAGCATTGCGCAAGCGCAGTTAGGAGGAGTTTATGAAAATGACTTCTTAAAGCTAATTTTAATACGAAGCGGGGATAGGTTATGCATATGTATAGCCGTATTAAGAGATCTTATGATTATGTAAAAAGTACCATATATATTTGAGAAGGCCGCTGCATTGAGTGCGCGCCGTCAGTGGAGTGAGACTCCCGGGCCGCCCAGCGCTGTTTTGCTTGCTGCCGCTTGCTAATAAATACTCCAAATTTTAATTGACTCTGTCTCACGTCAATTTTGTGAGATCAACATATTACATCCATGACTAGCGATGCAGGAGTGCTGCTTATGCCATTAGGTTCTTCTTGTAAATAAATATTCTTGTAAATAAAAAAAGCACTACCTCCTCCTCCTTCTTTCCGTCCTTTGTTCTCTTCCCTTCGCTCAATAAGAATCTACATTCTTCTGGTTGTTTCAACCCGATTTTGCACTAAATTTACCAGACAAATAATGAGCATAAACTAGCAAGGTATATTTTGCACAGACTATATAACTAGGCTGTATAATAGAATTTCAGACACAGAAAAGAAATACTTTCCGCTTGCTCAGAAAGAACAGGAACTTATTTTTCTTTTTTTTTTCCTCTGCCATCTTCTTTAGGTGGGAACTCGTCGGCCCTGTGTCACACTGCAGGGCAGGGGCAGGCGTGGCTGTGTGCTCTTGTCTCAGCAGCCAGATCCGGGACGTGGGCCAAGGATCCAGCAATGTTGTTGACTGCATGTGAGCTCTGCTGCCTCCTCCAAATTCCAGAGGAACGATAGGAAGGGAGGCACTGCGGAGCTTTTAAACACCGTGTTTTGTATGGTAGGTTAAGAAATGCAAACAATACATTTTCTTTGTGAAGATGTTACCTCCTGCAACTGTAAAGCTTTTGGTGGCTTTCTATCAGTAGTGATACGGAAAAGTCTGTGAAAACATGGAATAAAAGTATAACTCACAGGAGAAAACCTGCCAAGAGCTGCAATCATCCCATTTCTGAGAAGCTGTAATTTCAGAATCATTTGAGGCAACTGGTACAGGGACTCATTATTGAACTGTAAACCAGGCATGGGGTGAGGAGAGAGAGCAGCAGTTAGTACTGCTGAGCCTTACCCAACAGCCCTGCTACGCATTTTCTGAAGGACTCGAGTGCCATTTAATGTAACTTATTTTCGGGAATGTAGTCTTAAACATTTCCTAATTGTGTAAGAGCTTTGTAACACAAAGCGTCTCAAGTTTTAGAAGGTAACGACATCCCTGTTGCACACTAAGAGAAGTGGAGCAGAGAAGTTCACTGCCCATGTCCGAAGGGACTGCTGGCAGCAGTGGAAATAGCAGGTACTTGGTCTGAAACCTGTCTTTCAATGTACTTTCTCAAGCTAATATACTCGTTAGAAAGCTGAAAAGATTCTTGACCTGAGCTTACCCACTAGAATACTGGAATTCTCAAGTCTTCAAATAAAATTTGTAGTAATTACCCCCCCAAAGGCAAGTTTCTGTTGAGAGGTCATTCCTGAAGTATAATTCCCAACCGGAAACCTTTGTCAGCAGAGAAAATCCTGCGTTACGGCTGCAAACCATACCACCCTGCTCCTGCCCTTGCCCCCCGGCAAGGATGTTGACACCGTTGTGGCTCTTGACCTGGCTAGGAGGGCTGGAACCAAGAGGTGCAGGTTCCCTCTCTGGAAACAAACACGTTTTTCTATGGATGTCCTGGATAACACTAAAACTTGAGGGGGAGTGGGGGGAAGATTTTCCACAAAGTAGTACTGACTGTGAAACCAAGCTGCCTGGGGGTGCTGTGTGCCAGTTGATACTTTTCTCCTCTTGATGGGAAAGTGCTAGCACCCAAGGGTGCAGCCTGTGAATAACTCACACGCATCCGGACCACACTGACAGCCGTCGCCTTCCAGGCACCAAAGGGAGACGTGCGTGTTCAGCAGGGAAATAAGGTTACAGCAAATGCAGTGGGATTCCCTGCGGTGTGGGAGGAGCTCTGCTGTCAACCCCATAGCTGGAAATCAAGTGGCACTAGGGCTGAACACGATTGTAAGACAGACACTTCTCTTGTAGTTCAATTCGTACGCAACCCTCCCCCCCAACATTATTTGTGCTCGGGCTTCCGAGGCGTATTGTTAAGGGCTGGCGGGAAAACTGCAGAAAAGGTTTACAAGGAACAACCCTCTTGCCAGTATAGCGGTGTCCACATTATTAATCTTAGATAGCACCAGAACTACAAATATTTTGTGCAGAACTGTTTTTAGAAACATTATTGCTGGAAATGTGATAATGATGTCAAAATATCAAAAATTTAAAAAAGCGTAGGATTACTGTGGCAACAAAGTAATGACTTACCTGCATATAAAGCCCTCGTAATTTAACACCAGCAAACTCGTTTTTCTTCTTACTGGCAACAGGATAATGATGACAAAGAAGTACCCCACCCCCCCAAGGCTGAGGGGAGAATGTAGCCCACCCTGGCTCCCCGTGGTGAGGCAGCCCTCCAGTGGCAGCAGGCCCTAACTCCCACCGCATCGTCTAATTTAGAACTAAACTCGGGATTTGCTATAGCAAAGTATTTAAACATCCAAGCTCAGGAAATCGTGCATCATGTTTAGATGCAACTTCTGATCCCAAATGATCCCGAATCCCAAATTGTTACTGCTTCTGTTAATGTTTTTCCTGCACCTAAAAGCCTTGAACTGACCCATAAAAATCATGAACCCAAAGATGTCCGTTAGAACATCCTTTAAACACATAGAAAAAATCAGTTTGTAAGAATCAAGTGCGGTCACAGTTACTCACGTCCAAGTTTCCAGCCTGCTGATTTGAACACCGTCATGGGTTTCTGGGAGGAGCAAGACCAGACTCGACCACTCCCGACCAGCCCCCTTGGCCCTGTATCTCCAGTCACACTGGTGCGCAGCCAGTGCTTACGGGTCACCCTGCTGCCGCCCCAGCTTCTGGGACATGTCGCCTCCCATCTCAGCTCTCCTGCTGCCTCACAGCAGCCTTCACGCACGCCGCTGCTCCTCACCTCAGGACTTGGGACTGTGGCTTCCCAATTCCTTCCAAACCGTACAGCTGCCAAGGGCCACGCATTGTGTTTGTCTTCAGGACATTTTAGTCTAAGCACTTTTACGTATGGAAGATCAATACAAAGACAAAGATTTCTCTTTAAGTCAGGATTCCGTTTGCTACATTGAAATAGTAATTTCTGATTGTATTTTTTTCAGGACACGCCATAACACCATGATGATGCAAGGATCTTGCATGTCTTCGTGTTTATTTCAATTTTGTAAATTATGTCTTCTCAAAATAATCTTAAATTCATACCTTATTGTTTACATTCAAAGAGGGTTGTGAGAATTTGGTTATACTTTCACAGCTTTGATTACTTTTTAATATTGCCGTTCCCCAAAGCCATCTCATTCCTAAGAGAGCCACGCTTGCAGCAAAACTGCTAAAACATTCAGACGTGGACAGAAGACTTTAGAAGGCAACGCATGTGCTACTTGCATATTTTAAACCATAAACAAAATACACGCATGCACTCTTAATCCCATCGGAAAGACTATTTCCGCCTGTTTGAACAGGGGTGGAGAGAAAATTATTTCACCCAAACGTCTGCCTGTAGAGGGGGATGCAGCCCTGCAACCAACCAAGCGTTCGCAGAGGGTTTGCGCGCACCCTGTGTTTACGCAGCACAACCAACAGGCAGCCAACCCACTGCCTCGGGCTGCTGCAGGGAAGCAGGAGGTAACAAGGATGCCAGCCAGGCGCTGGAGGGATCCCGTGTCTGTCTCCAGGATCTGCTTTCACCTACAGTGGGATCCGGAGGCAGTTATTCCAGCGTCAGCGTTCTTAACCCTCGCAGCATGCACGCACGTAGGGAGACTGAACACATCAGGCACAATTTACTCATCAGAACCCAGGAACTTTTCTTGCTCCTTGTCTTGGTAAGACACTTTTTTTAGAGCAGTGGGAAGGTAATTAAATAAAAGCACAGTTGCCACCAGCATGACTTGCAGCAGGCTCTGAAACCAGCACTCTGTGCTCAATCCGACTGCATTCAAGTGCCAGCAAGAGAGATGCAGACAATCCAGCAGCAGTAAGACTGTCAAAGCCCCAGGAAATTTTATGAGATTACTTTGCTGCTCTGAGCTTGTGTATGCACTTCCCTAAAGTCGGGATGCCTTCCTGCATCCCAACTGCATGACCTCAGTTCTGTGTCTCACCGCCACTTGCAACAACATTTTGACTCTGGAGTGATTCCACCTCTTATAGGAGTTAGAAATGAGCTGCATGAGAAAATTCCTGTCAACAGGCAAAACCATCTACAAACCGCAAGCACTGAGGAACGGGGGCAGGCCCCGTCGACTCGGGGAAACTCCTAAGTAAAGAAAGGTTTGTTAAAGATGAAATTGAGTGCTCAAAATGCAACCCTGATGGCGCAGCTTCCCAACAACTCCAGCCCAACGTAACCGCCCTGAACCACAATGAGAAACAGAAGCGGTTGTGTTTCCCTCGTTTGCTGCCTGTCTGCTCCGTCTGCTGAGACTGCTGCAGGATGCTCCGTGTGATCTTGTGTGATGGGACCATGGCTGCGACACCAAATGACACGGAGACCCATTTTACAAATAAGTTGTCATCGGGTGATAAAAATTCAGCCAATTAACCTGGTCAAGCTTAAGTAGAACAAATGCTTGGAAAGTCCGTAACTCCATATTAGTCCCACAGTTAAATGGGGCTTTCTATCTTCATTTAGGCTGAAACTGCTTTTAAAACTATTTTGAACACCGCTGCAGTGCACATTTCTGCAAACCCAAGTACTCTATTCCAGAC